>NW_012149408.1:2131911-2220643 GCF_000956105.1 Propithecus coquereli
CTATTACAAAATGAATCTTTAACTTATCAAAATCTACATTAACTTAATATTAATTTATTTCTGGTAAAATATAGATATTTAACAATACTATAGCTTCATTATATCTTTTCTTTCTTTTGTGAGATTCTTGTCTTACATATTTCATGTATATATATTATAATTCCAAGAACACAGTGTCACAATTTTACTTTAAGCAGCCATATGTCTTTTAAAGAAATGAAGAGAGAAATAAAGAGCCATCTCTTTTAGCTTTACCTACATATTTACTCTTTTTTGGTATACTTTGATCTAACTTTTACATCCAAGTTACTATCTAGAGACATTGCACTCAGCATGAAGTGTTTCTTTTAGCAGTTCTCGTAGGGCAGTTCTGCTAGCAATAAATTTTCTGTTATTTTCCTGAGAGTATCTTTTTTTAACCTTTTTTTGTTCTTTAACAGATCATTTTTGCTGGATATTGAATTCTTGCTTGATGAGTTGTTCAATATTTTTTGTTTGTTTTGTTTTTGTTTTTTTCTTCTTTCTTTTCTTAGAGTATGCCATTCAAATGTCTTTCTGTCTCCACTGTTTCTAATGAGAAGTCAGGCATTCATTTCATTGCCTCACTGTGTGTGAGGAGTCAATTTCTTCTTGCTGCTTTTAAGATTTTATCTTTGGCTTTAAGCATTTTGACTGTGTTATGTAGGTTTTATTTTCTTTTGTGTTTATTCTATTTTTGGTTTATTAACATTCTTAGATCCGTAAGTTAATGTTTTTCACCAAATTTGAAAAATTTCAGCTATTAGATTTTAAAATATTTTATCTAACTCTTTCTCTCCTCTTCTTCTTGGATTCCAATAATATATATGTTAGAATATTGGTTATTGTCCCAGACATCTCTGAGGCTATGTTTATTATTCTTTAAATGTTTCCTCTCCTTTTTTATTGAATAATTCCCATTGGTCTATCTTCAAGTTTACTGTTTGTTTCTTCTCTCGTGTTAAATCTGCTACTCGACTCATCTAGTAAATGTTTTATTTCAATTACTGTACTTGTCAGTTCTAGAATTTTCATCTGATTATTTTTTATAGTTTCCATTTAACTGTTGAGATTCCATATTTGTTCACATTTTTAGCATATTTTTCTTTCATTCCTTGTACATTTTAAACAATGCAAAACATATGTATAATGACTTAGAAATCTCTGCTAAATCCAATATCTGAATCTGCTGAGTCAGTTTTTATTGTTTACTTTTTTTACTTTAGCATATGACTATTTTGTTTTATTTTGAGTGTCTAATAATTTTTTCTTGAAAACTGGACATCATAGAGAACACATTTGTAGCAACTCCAGATTTTGTTTTGTCTTTCTGAGGGTTTTTGATTATTTGTTTTAATAGACAATAAATTTACCTAGGCACAAACTTTGAAATCTGTCCCCTTGTAAGCACTATTGTTTCTGCTCTTACATTTTTAAGCCTGGATCCATATGTGTCTCTCCTGTATTTGTGTAGTTAAGTGGTCAGATAATAAGTTGGGCAGATACTGCACTCTTCATCTCAAGCTAGTTAGGCTTCCATGCTTGGCTGCCAGCTCTGCGTGGCTTGAGGAACACACTCAAAAGCAGTGCAAGTTCTTCAGTCTCCCCAGGCTTTTGCTTTCTGCCAGTTCTTCTTGGGGTGTCCCACCTGCATGTGTAACTCAGGAGTCACCCAAGGATGTGTGGTGAGTTCATTCTTCTACTGTCTCACTTCTTCTATTGTCCTCTTGCTTTCAAAAACTCCGTCTAAATTTAAGCTTCTCTACATTCACTGCAAACCAAGTTTGCTTCCCACAGGTGATAGAGCTTCAGGTTCTTGTTGCCAGAGGTAGATGGAAATGCCTGTAGACAAAGAGGCCATACACTCACCATTTTAAGCCAATGTAGTAGCACTTTTCATGAAAAAGTATTCCTCACGGTGTTGCCTACTTTTGGTCATTTCTCAGTGCCATGAAATTATTGGTTTTAATATTTTGTCCAGTTTTATTCTTCGTTACTGTGGAGGGAATTGCCCGACCTCTTCACACCATTAATACTGAAAGTTTAGTTCCCCGGAAACACACTCATAATAATCCTCATGAAAAAATCGTGTTTCTTTTGAGGCTCATGTTTTCCATATCTTGTTTTCCTCATCACAAAAATGAAATAAGAAATGTGTAATAAATTGACATGATTCTTCCCCAAAGTATTGATCTAGCTTTAATGGTAACTAAACATAGCACTTCTCATGGGTCAGTCAATGTCCTAAATACTTTACATCATAACCTTTTTAGTCCCCACATTTAAAAAATATATTAAAAAAGCATTAACATCACATCCTTTTTGACTGATGGAGAATAGAGACACAGAAAGGAAAATTAATTTGACTAAAGTTAAACAACTAAAAAGTAATGAAGCCAAGAATCAAACCCAAACCTTCTGGTTCCCGAGTGCATGCTCGAGCCAGGGCACTCTTTCCTCCAGAGTTCCTGAGCTGTGACTCAGGAAGACCCAGCACTGGGGCTACCAGGACAGGTCACCACACTGCACTCGCACGGTTTGCATCATTATGCTGGCCTGCCTGTTCCCCGATAACACCCGCACGATCCGGCCTGACAAATCCCTTTAACTCATATGCAGAAAAGAGAAGGCTGTGTTTTTGTGCATTTTTACAGTTTGCACGTACTGTTTTTCAACTCTGAGAATATGACGAAAACAAACGTCTGTGCTAAGTGAGAGCATGCCATCAATTCCTGAGGTACTATACTAGGAACTTCCCTGTATGATAATGTCATGGAAATATCACAACTGAATTCTTTCAAGCAGGACTAAAACCTGGGCTCAGAACATCGGAGTGGATTCACTCAAACAAAAATGTGTCCTATCTAAGTCCGTTCAACCTGGCATGGCTTGGCAATGTTGGCCAAGAAAGGGAAGGAGGGCGTGTGCGGACATGTGTGGTGTGGAGAAGAGGTACAGGGAGAATACAGGTAAGGAATGAATTTTTCAAAGCTAAAAGTAGATACAGGGAAATTATTTTGTCCACAATATACAAATTGCCCCAAACTGCTTCTGAAAGAAATAGTGGTCTATCTAGCCTGCAGTGTGTTTAAATCACAGTCAGATCGCCTAAGGAGTGGCCAACCAGTTTCCCAGGTCATTTCGAGAGCAGAAGAGATGCCACAAGATGACACAGTCAGCTGCCCCAACATTGTGGCTGCCGCATTTTGTGTAACGGCCGTTTCCCCTAATGTTTATGATTCCAGTAATGTGCTTAATGAAGCTTGTGAGTGGCTTGTCCGCTGTATTGATTTTTTTTAAAAACCAGATGTAGATTTATTATTTTATTTCAGTTATTGTTTGCATTGTTTCACATAGCATTATCTTTTTACTTCGCCTGGATTTTTTGTTTATGTATATATTTTTAATTTATTGAGATGAGTATAAGAATTCTTTATATTTAGTCTTCTTTAACAGTGATAGCAGTCTTCATGTACAGTATTTATTTTGCTCCATAGGTTTCGTACAAGTGTTCTCCTTTATTGCTTTCTAAATAACTTCACTTTCAGTTTTGTTTTTTCTCTTTAATCCATGAGTTATCTAAGAGCGTGGTTCTTAATATCTAAAAAGTCAAGGTTTTTTATCACTTATTTCTAACCTTTATTAGCTCATAGTCAGAGAATATGAACTACAAAGAACTCTACCTTTATCAGTGAGTTATGACTTTTATAGCTAAGTACTTGTCAGTTTTGTAAATGATCCATCTACAGTGTATACACATACAAAACAATCTTTAAAGAATATACATTTCTCTATACCTTTGTCATTTATTTATACCTGTATAAACTTTTAACTAACCTGTGTTCTTTCCTTTTCTAGTGGAAATATCTGATTGACTGATGTTTGTAAATGTCTTGCACCATAACTATTCTGTTTGTATTTCTAATTTTCAATGACATGTTGAATGTTAAGTTGTTTGGGGTATCAAGGCTTATTGATTTTATTCATACATTGGGACTTTTGCTATTGGTATAATATCCTTCTATATTGTTTAGAGTTTTCAATATTAAATTCTACTCTGTCTGATATTAATATTGTTTCTACAGCTTCTTATTTGTTTACTTTTGTCTGGAATCTCTTTGTCAATCTTTTTATTTTTAACATTTAGTCTTTACTTTGTTTTATTCTAGTATACATAATACAGCCAGGTTTATTGGAGGTTTTGTTTATTTGTGTTTGTTTCTTTTAACACAATGTGAAAGTTTCTTTTTTGGGTACCCCAAGAATAATAGCAACTACCTAGATCTGAATCTTTCCACATATCCACCAAAATACTTTATAAATAAAAAAGAAGGGCAAATAGAGCCACACAAAAAATATACCTTCGGCATAACTACAGAGAAACCACAGCTATTGAACTGCCCATATGTAGAAAAATAAACACCAAATTCCATCAGGGGAAGCTCTCAGTCCCCACATCATTAGTTACTAATACTAGTGGGTGAAGTTTGGCAAAGAACAGCATATGTACCTGGTCTCAAAGCACCTCTCTACAAATGACTTCATTATCCGTGGAAAATAAATGGAAAATATAGAAACTTTGTAATGGAAAATCCTGGTGGACACCGCTTTTGTGAAGTGACCAAAGGTAACTTCACCAGCAAAGAGACAAAGAACATCCTGCGTTTCTTCATGCGACGCCCAGGGAAGGATACCACATCACTTCCATAATGTTCCTGCAAAATACGTAACCTAAATCTAATGATAAGGAAACGTTACGGAAATCACTAGCCAGAATTCCTCAGAAATGTCTCTGTCCTAAAAGACAAAGAAGGTTGCAAAGGTCTTGTAGATTGAGGAGACTAATTATATTAACATATGACAACCAAATGTAACGTGTGATCCTGAAGTACATTCCGAACAGGAAAAAATTTGCTCTAGGTGACACAGTGGGGACACTGCTGAGATACGAATATGGACTGTAGATTCGATAATGGCCTCTGAATTTCCTAAGTTTGGTAATTTTACTGTGATGATGTTAGAGAATATTCTTTGTAGAGAATTCACACTGAACTACCTAAGAGCAAAGAGTGACCAGGTCTATAATTTACCCTCAAATAGTTTAGAAAAAATATCACAGATGTATAGAGAGCAGAAGAAAAATGTGGCAAAGCAATAACAACTGATGACTCTAGTGAAGGTTCTACAGAAAGATCTTTATAATATTCTTACATATTTCCTGTAAAGTTGAAATTTTGTCAGATAAAAAGTTTAGCAGAAAAGAAGAAATTGTACATATGCATACTTTAATTGATTTACTTGATTTTATTCCCACCATCTCATCTTAAATTTGTGGTTGTGTATGTGTGTTCTTTGTTTTCCTCTTTCATATGTTTGCTGCTACACCTTCCCTCTTTATCTCCTTCCTCGGAATTTTCTGTGCATTTCCCGCAGGGGTTCACCCCAGTTCCCAAGTTCCCTGTCGGGATCCAGCCAAGGGCTGCGCTGCGTCTCCGCACCTTCCCAGGAGTCCCCTGGCATCCCAGGACTGCAACACGTGCCTCGGCTGTCCCCTTCCACTCATCTTCCACGTGGTCCCTGCACCCCAGTAACACGGCCCTCGCCCCATTGTTTGAGGGCAAAGTGAGGTAAAAATGAAGGCCACAAAGTCCCTCTGCCCTGCGGGCCACCCTCTTCCCCTCCGACCCTGCCCAGACCCACGTCCGGGGCCTCCCTCCTTGTAGGTCTTGCATCCTTGCAGGTGTTTGGGAAGCCCCTGACAAGCTGCTCATCTGCCCAGCCCCTCTCTGCCCCTTTATATCAAATAATACAACTGCCACCGCCTCTGTGCTCTCCCTGGGGCCCTGGTAAGGTAGTTGCTCCCGTGTCCTCTTGGGGTCTCTGCTGTCACTCAGCACCTGGAACTGCAGTGACCGCAGCTCCTGTGCAGAGGGCGTGTCGCGCTCACCCTGGTGCCCAGCGCGCTGCGCTGGGTGGCAGACGAGGGGATGAGGCAGGAGTGACTGCACATGGACGAGCTAAACAGCAAAACTGCCAGCTTCCGGAGCCATGGAGGAGGCAGAGTGCCAGGGTTAGTGGTCTCTGCCTGGATGCAAAGCCAGGCTGCACCCCTCCCTGCCAGGCTGGGCCCCAGCAAGGCCTCCGCTGGCCGTTCGCTCGCTGGGTTCACATCGACCGCAGGGCCCAAGGGTGCCCGTCCTGTGCCCACAGCACTGTGTTCCTTGCAAAATGCTCACACGAGGAAAAGATTAAAACTGCCTTTGTGGGAACACTGGCTGCTGGGTTGGGTTTGGAGGCTGACAAAGATCCCAGCCTGCCTGACTCTGCTGTCAGAGACCCTGCTAGGGGGAGAAGTCTCTGGAAAAGCCCCTTCCCCAGAGGAAAAGCCATGGCCTGGTGACAGGAACAGAAGCGACAGCCCTTCGGATCCCCACTCCAGCGCCTTCTGCCATCCTGGGACTGCGATCGCACCCAAATCAAAGAGAACGACAGCTTACATTTTAATAAATTAAATGGGACTGAAACAAAAACCACAGCATGATGTAGTGATTTCTAATTCGAGGGTACAAAGGAAGAAGGAGAGGGGGCAGGTTCTTAATGGAGCTCACCAGGGCCGTGAAATGTAAGGAAAAGCCATTTCCATAAATTATGGAAATACTCGCTGGCCTCAAGTGCGTCCCATTTTCATGTTGTTTTGCTGCCTTAATGGCATAGGCCATTTTTGTAACATCTGTTTTTGGGGGCCCTCCCTTCCTCCCGCGCTGCATTAGAAATTCAGCGGGTCGCGTTTGTAATGAGCAATCGCACTCCCGCCCAGGGGAGCGCACGGTGCCCCTGTGTCCCCGCCTGGGCAGCGACCTTGGCTGAAATGGTTTCTCCGCAGACCGTGTTGTAATTTGACCTTGGTCAAATATCTGTGTGGTGTGACAGCCAACTCAGTGTGCCACTGAGATGGACGTGCTTTCCATGAAAGGAGATGCGGGGAAGATTTCTGGGGACAGTGATGTAACTGCATGGTGGGGGGGTCGTGTTCGTCATTCTCAAACAGCAGCCTGAGTTCCGAGGGTGTGTTTATCACAGCACCCTGTGTTTATCAGAGGGTGTGTGTTCATCAAACACACACACAGACTGTGTTTGATGAAACTTTAAGAAAATTCTAAATTTATTACCCACAGCAATGATACTGTATTTCTTGAAGCCACAGCACACCCAGAAATCAAACTCCCGCCATTAAACGCTGAAAAGCAAAGACATGCACAGACGAAGTTTGACAATCTGTCCTGATGATTGACAAGCTTCCCAGGTCCAGGCTGCTGGACAGTCGCTCTGTAGACAGCCGCCATTTATTAAAGTGGCAGGTGTGTTGCTCCTCCTGTCCAGAAGTTACAGGTGAGCTGGAAAAGGAGGAAGGGAAGAAACAAGGCGACTGGGAGAATAGGAGGGAAGGGACTCGAAGGAGCATGTGGAAGCCCCACCCTCCACGGACTGACCTGCAGGCTGTCCCAGGGACCCCAGCCTGCACTCACTGGCCCTCCCTGGGATGCCGACCCCCAGTCTCCAGAAAACCCCTTGCAAGACCCCAAAGTCAACAGCGGGGAATTGTCCCTGGGGGTGAGGCAAGCCCAGGTGAGAGGGCTTACCTGTGTTCAGCATGTGCTCATTTTATTTTGCAGTTTTAAGTTCTGTGTTTTAGGGTGAACTTCGTAGGTCTTCATATCATTAAGATGTGAAGATGTGTTTTCCAGCGTGTAGTTCATGTATCTGAACTTCAAAGGAGAAAAATCTGAGATTCAGAGATTTTTGTTATCCGAAGAAGTGAGATCACTACGTTGCAAACTGGGTTGTTGGCTATAAAGCACTTAAAATAGAATCGAATTTTCTTTTGCTTCATATCCTAACTTGCCTACCTCTGTCCCTTCTCCCTACCCTCCTCCAACTCTGACCTCATTCCCTCACACACATGCATACACAAACGTGTGCACATGCTCACATACATGCACACACACATGTGCACACACCTGCACACACATGAACATTCTCTCTCTCTCTCTCTCTCTCTCTCTCTCATCCCATCTTGTTCAACATGTCATAGTGCCTCCACTTTTCCAGCTGTTTTGAGTGACCATGGATGGTACCAATTTCTGTTTGAGCTCTGGCAAGGAGAGAGAGAAAAAACGCAGGTTGACTCTGACAGCTTTGATTCTGCGCTGGCCATCTTGTCCTTCTTTCCTGGCCTCCAAACCTCTGTTCTGCTGGAGACAGCCCGCCCCATGGACCTGGGCGGCTCTGCATTGCAGTAGCGGTTTGCAGCCTGAAGCTGGATTGAGCTGCTGATGAATTTACGTGGCTGCATCCTCATTCAGTTTGCCGATTGATCCAGACGTGCTGCTGAATTAAGTGGCCCTGATTCCCTCTCCTATTTAGCCAGAAAGGCCACTCCGGGCAGTAGCACAGGGAATGTTGGTCATCTCTCGAGTCCCTGAAGAGCTGGGTGACCTGAGGAAGCTGACCCCTCTAGATCCTCTACCATTAAACACAAGGAATAACAGTACCTGCCTCTCCTGCTGAGGAAATGCAAAGACCAGCTACCTAGAAGCATTGACAGATCAAATGCCTACAGCTAAGTGGCTAACTGGAAATGACACTAACACAGCCCCATCACATTTTAAGCTGAGATAACCACCGCAGTGTCACAGAAGCATTTTGAAGATTATTTTAAATAACAAAATGAAGTAATGCTGCCTAGCCCAGTAAGTTGTCAATGAATTCTCAAAATGAGTGGGTGGGGTTTGTGTGTGTGTGTGTGTGTGTGTGTGTGTGTGTGTGTGTTGTACTATGTGACGTGCTTCTCTTTTCTTCCCGAGAATTCTTTAGATAACTAATTACAGAAAGATTGTGTCCTGCTGGAGAAACCTCTCCAGCTTATATTTCTTCCCTCTGTGCTGAGCACATGTCCTTGGGAGCAGACAGATGTTAGCACCTCGTGTTGGGAACCTCTCTGGGCATGCCATCCTGGGTGAGGAAACGGAAACAAAGCCATGTCCACACCAGGGTTAGGCCCTGAGAGGAAACAGTGTAGCTCTGCATAGCAGTCCCCAAGCTTCAATGCCTCTGCAGAGTTTGGGAGGTTACCTGGTAAAAAGGTGATATTCCAGGCCAGCCGCCTTCTTTGCAGCGAAATCACCTGTGTGACTGCACTGGGGTGTCTGTAGGACCCCCATACACACAGCCATGGAGGGCCCACTGTGCTTTCCAGAGCAGTGCCCTCTGTTCAGAATGTTATCTGCACGGTCCTACAGAGTCCACTGGGACGCAGAATCGTCCCTACTGGGGGAGCCCCAGGAAGCTGGGTCTCTGAGGGGCCAGCCCACTTTCATCAGCCCTGTTGTTAGGGCAGGGAGGGTGGACCTGCCCCAAAGAACACTTGGACTTGGACTTGTTTCAGCTGTCTCCACACTCCCCACCCAACCAGATTGTCCTGGCAGAAGTGTGCACTTCAGAAGTCCTTCCTCAGCACCAGAGTTGGGACAAATTACACAACACTGGTGCCAAGAAGAATGGCCCAGGACCACCAGGCACAGTGGAGACCACCTCTCCTGACATCCCGCCAATGGACGCAGCAGCATCCATTGGCAGGGCTCCAGGTCTCAGCTGGTGGCTCCTGAGGCCTTGCACAGCCAGGCACGCAGGCAGATGCTGGCTCAAGCAAGTGGACTTGAGCAGATGCTTCCTGTGTCTATGAGCTGTGTTTCCTTATAGGTGCGACAAAGGGTTTTGTTTAACCAGAGATGAGATTGGGAGGGCTCAGCAAATGTCTCCCGACAGTGGTACGTGGCCCCTGAGAACTCTTGGCACCAAATACGATTCTTTCTTGGACCATATGTCTGATTCTTTTTTTCCTTTTTAAATGAAAGGCCAGTATTTGTACTCTGTTATTTTTAAGTGCCTGTTCACCGTGGCCTTGGCAGGTGAACTTCAGGGCAACAGGAATGTTTACTTGCAGCGTTACACACCGACATGCCAGGAGCTAAACATGGAGGCGTCGGGTCCCCTCTGGGCAGCACTATCGAAAACACAGAATGGTCCTTAGGACCATGAAAAAAATTACAAATAGATTTAGTTGTATTTTTCATAGGGGCAGAGACAGAACAACTTTTTGTTATAATAACAATCATAAATAATACTTTACCAAAGACATTTTTTCAGCTTTATGAACATTTAATACAAAATATTACACATCTGTCCATCCATGTGTGTGATGCCATTTCCAAGTTTCTCACAATTGCCAGTTATTCTGAACATTTCTCCATTTCTCAATATTTTGGTAAATATTTAAAATCAATTTTTCAAGAGTTCATTCTTTCATTCAGACCATTGTGAAAAACCACATCCTTCAGTGGCTGATCAGTGAACACAATTGGTTTTCACCATGTTCAAATTGGTTGCATTAGCACTCACTACTCAAGGTCCTTTGAAGCATATTTGGACATATTTTTGATCTGAATAAACTATCACTTGGACAAACCAAGGTTTTCCTTACATAAAATCAAAATTTTAGAGAATTTTTTTTTAAAAGTTCTGTTTAAATTCAGAACTCCTGGCTGGGAAGTGGACAATGTTTTTCAGTTGGAAATGACTATCAAACACATTGGTCAAAAAGGGAATCCCATAGAACCAAATTTAGAAATGATACACAGATGATCAAAATATGGGAAAACAATATAAGGTGCATGACCCCTTCTTGTGGAAAGAGCATCTGTACCCTCCTGCGTGTTCCGGGTGGTGTGGGGTCACCATGTTCAGTTTCGGCCTCTCCACCTCTTTGAGTCACCTCCTGCACCCATGAAAAGAGCAGTATGGTAGCTTCTCTACCCTTTCACATGCCAGTTGATTCCTTGGTTTCTTTTAGGCATTTTCAGACGAAGTCTTTCTGGGGCTACAGAAAAATAGGAGAAACAGAACACCAGACCCGCAGCACGATTTCGTGGCAGGAAGGGCACGTTCCGTGAGCGTACACACTGTATTCCGAGGCCTTACACGGAGGAGGTGTATCTTCTGCCAGGGAATATCCTCCCCAGGGTTGAGTCCTACATTGCAGAACCAGAGATCCAGAACATCACTTTGGCTTCTTCGAGCAGCTCCTGGATCTGTGGTCGTGGCCACTTCTCACCAGCTCTGCAGTGACCAAGGCTGTGTGCTGATCTTCACCCAGGCTCTCATGGGGCAACCTGATGGCCCTTGTTCTCCACCTCCATCCTTACTCCCCCACCAAGCACAGCCCCCGTCCCTCTCCCAGCCCCCTCTTTAGGTATCCCTACAGACACTGAGACCCCGGCCAAACACAACCTGAAGTTCCTAAGGGGGAACATCTTTGAGCCGTGTGTGATGGACGGCTGAATTCTCCCCACAGCCCTCGACATCGAATGGCTGGCGGTTCTGTCTCAAAGGATACCCTGCACCAGCTGTCCTCCCATCGCTACCTCACGCCCCGTCCTCCGTTCAGCCTCTGCAGCAACAGCGCTGCCCGAACCTAGTAACACAGGCTTTGTTCGTGCTTCCTGGGGAACCCAGACAGAGATGCAAACTGGCACAGTCAAAGTCGATCGTGTCACTATCACCTGCATATTTGACTTTGAAATTTATCTTAAGAGATTTGTCATGAGATTATTTGTTTTACCACAAAATTCTTCACGGTTACTAAAAAGTCTTGTACTTTATTTCTGACCACGTTTACAAGAGCTGATAGCATAAGGTTCTAAACAGTCATTTTCACTTAATTCGCTTGGCACAGAGTGTCTGACATATCAGGCCCTGAAGCTTCCGATTGGAAACAGTCTATTCAGAGGGCAGCATGGCTATTTCTTTCCTTGATTCAGGTCATAGATTTAGTTAAATGTTTCTCGGGACTTTGTGCCAGTTTTACAGAGATGTGCCTTCTGATGGATTCTTGTTGGCCTTATAGTCAATTAATTCTTTTTCCTCTTTCACATGCTAGTGTCAAGCCAGCTCCTGCTGAACTATGCTTGCATGGCTTCATTTTGCTTGTTTTTACCTGTTAAATTGCATTAACCGATTATTCTAGAATGTCTATTGTTATACAAACAAGCCCTTCTCCTGTGGTTAGATGTGGAAAAAAAAAGAACTGATGTTCTTTCGTGCCTTTGCCCTGCAGTGTTTGCCATGGGCTTGGTGTTCCTCAGATGCATAAGAAACAAAGTTTTCATTAAACTGTTTTAGAATTCTGCATTACACTAACAGTCACTATCAAAAATGTTAGATTACCTAGATGAAATGGAGCAATTACTTGAAAGACATACTATTCCAAACTCTCACAAGAAGAAACAGACAACCAAAATAGACTTATATTTATTAAAGAAACTGAATCAATAATTAATAACCTTCCAAAACAGAAAGCAACAGGCCCAGATGGGTTCACTGGTGAATTCTACCAAACAATTAAGGAGGAAATTATATCAGTTCTCTACAATCTCTTACAAAGTATAGAAGCCCATCACAACCTCCTGGGAAAGCAATGAGAATTTCAGCAGGCAGACTAAGAGCCTAACACACCGCAAGGCTGCCATGACAATGGCATGTGACTGTCTGTGTTCTAATCAAGTCCTCCAGCTTTGTTGTCCTGAAAGCTGTCCACCTGAGGACCAATCTCCTTAGCAACCTTAGATCATATTGTTGGAAGCAGAATCAAGTCCCTGACCAATGACCGAGGTCAGGAAAGTCTTGAAGACAATCTCACCAACCTGAGTCCGGCAGTGAAGACACAAAACAAGATTATTAACATATTCTTCCCGTGGCTCAAATCTTATCCAGTTTTACAAACAAAATAGCAAATTTATTCTATCGAAAACCACATTCATCCAGTATTATCAGGAAATGGCAAGTTTCATATGAATTAATTCTTCAGCTACCCAAAGTGCTCCCCTTCCTGCACTAATATTTCTTTTCATCTCCTTTGATGTGTCTCTCCAGAAATGCACCACACATTTTCCACCTTCTTAGGCAGAAGAGACAGAACTGGTTTGAACCTTTTCCAGAGGCTCACATTCCTGACAATGGCTGTGTTCACGCCGAGCCTGTGTGCAACTGGGCTCCTTGGCCTCTTCTCCCCGGGTGGGGTCATTGGTTATCACTTCCCTGCCCGTCCTCATACCTGCCTCAAACAGCCTCTTCCGTTCCCCGGCTCCAGTGCTCCCCATGTGCAAACCACGCTACAGGGAAGCATGGCTTGCTAGACAATGCATTCAGACTCCAGCTTTTGGGGAGCTATTTCAGGGAGCTCAGAGATCTCTTTGATTTTTCTTTGATAGTACGCATGCCCCACAGGAATGAGACTGAGGGAACTTCCAATTACCAGGATTACTGGTGGCCATGAACCGGAGGTAGAAGCTTTAAGAAATACTGGTGCCTGGTCCCATCTTGAAATGCCATAATTTAATTGGTTGAAGTTGGAACCTGAGCATCAGGACTTTTGAAAGCACTCTAGGCAAATATAACATGCAACCAAGTCTGAGGACCTCAGCACTAAAAGAGGTCTTGTGTGGAACGCAGGATCTTACTGACAGGACTAAGTATGGACTGGGGTGGTGGCTGCTCCTTACAGATGTCATGGGTTGAATTGTGCCTCCCCCAGATTTGTATGTTGAAGTCCCAACCCCCCAGAATGTCAGAATGTGACCGTATTTGAAAATAGGGTTGTTGCAGATATATTTACTTAAGATGAGATCATACTGGAGTAGGGTGGGCCCCTGATCCAATCTGAATGTGTCCTTATGAACAGGGAAAATGTGGGCACAGAGGCACACACAGGCAGAGCACAACCTGCAGAAGAAGGCAGGGGACTGCAAGCCACGTACACCCAGTGAAGAAGCCAGGAGGAAGGCACGGAGCAGATTCATCCTCACAACCCTCAGAAGGAACCAACCCTGCTGATCTTGTGACCTCAGATTTCTGCCCTCCAGAACTGTGAGACAAAAAAATTCTGTTGTCCAGGCAACTTGGTCTGTGGCACCTTGTTATGGCAGCCTGAACAAACTAATACAGCAGGCTTGCCTATAAATGGTCAGAATTTGCATCTTGAATGTGCATGAGAAATACTCCTCTACTGAGCATCTACTCAGTAGAGACCCAGTGGAGGCGTTGAGAGAATGTGTGTGGGATTCAGGAGTAAACGAGGAAGCTTTAGCCTTAAACTCACCTGGAAATTGTCATCTCTCATAATCAAATCAGATTGCTTCACAGACAGGCAAAGCACACTGCCAGTGAGCACTCCAAACACAAAACCTACAGTACTCTCCCTCCTTGGATTTGCATGTGCAAATAGCATGGGGAGCTGTGTGTTTAACTAATTCATAGTCATAAATGTAAAATGTATAAAAATTTGCATTGCAAAATATTCTCTCTACAGATGCTGAGTTTACAAGAATCTCTGTTGCTTTATAAATTTTAATCTTACAAAGATTCTTTGAGATCAGATATTATTGGGTCCATTTCATTTTAGAGTCAATTCAAAATCACATTTTAGACTATCCATGAGAGAAAGATAATTTTGTGTAGTTTCTAATATAACCACTGGCCTTGAGTAAACTGTATCTTCCCACAAATATTGCTACTTGTTAACATTTTGTGAAACTTAGCAGAGAGATACAATTTTCAAGTGTGTTGAATAAAACAAGAACTGCTTTGGAGAAATTAAAATATTTTTCCTCAAGAAAAAATAGAAAAGCTGACATTTCATAAAGTAGCAACAGTTTTATATATTTTCCTTTCTAGATATTTTGCCATGTTACTCATGTACAATAAACAAGAGATGCTTCTACTCCACAAATCCTGGGATAGAAGATGAGAGGACACTGGCCTCAGGAGAGGGAGCTGAGCCTCATGGCCCAGGTCTCCCACAGCCAAGGACAGGGGTCCCTTTGAGCAGCTCTGTGGAAGAGCCAGCAGTTTCACGTAGTTCAGATGAAACAAAGTAACATATAGACACCGCGATGACCAGGACTTGGATATTCTTTGACTCTTATCCATGTAATTTGAATTAAGATAACAAAGTACTACTAATAATAATTACAAAGAAGTTTCTTTGTAATTTAGCAATTTTGCTTTCTTATCCCTATGTATTAATCTAAATTAATGAATATTTGTTGGATTTCAAATTTGCTGTTTCCTACCATGTCCCCCAACAATTAATGCATTTCCTTCTTGATGCATGAAGGAGGACTTGGGTTCGACATTTGAAGAACTCACTGCCCTAATGCAGGACTCAGAACCTAATGGGACAAAACCATAAGGAATATTCTGGAACTTCCAAAGGAATAGATGGATTCTTCTAGAAATAGATGGGGTACTTCAGAGCAAGGCAATAGATTTACCACAAGCCTTTCTCTTTCTTTATCATGGACTCAAACTTAGCATCTGCCCCCATCAATGTGGAATCACTTTCCAGAGACAACTAAAATTCGTGAACTGCATTTAACCTCATTCTAATGTTGATTCTCTTGGAAAAGTTGTAAGGATTCCTGCCCTAGCTCCAGACTTGGTTTTCCTGATTTGTATAATATTCCAGTGCCTGTAAAGGATGATCTTTCCTTTTATTCAGAGCTTATATCACTCAAAGTCTATTCATTAAGTGCCCACTCTTCACAAAGAGCTATAGTTGACATTGGGAAAATAGGAAAAATTTGACTGTCTTAGTCCTTTTCTGTTGCTATAAAGAAATATCCATGGCTGGGTAATTTATAAAGAAAAGATATTTCTTGGGCTCACAGTTCTGCAGGCCAAGCAAGAAGCATGGCACCAACATCTGCCCCTGCTGAGGGCCTCAGGCTGCCTCCTCTCACAGAGGAAGGCAAAGGGAGCCAGTGTGTGCGGAGATCACATGGGGAGGGCAGTGGGGAGGTGCCAGGTTCTTTTTAACAGGTGGCTCTCACGGGAATTAATAGAGCAAGAACTCACTCAATGCCTCAAGCATGGCACCCAGCCGTTCATGAGGCATCTGCCCCGCAACCAAAACACCTTGATTCAGCCTCACCTCCAACACTGAGGATAAAAGGCAACATGAGGTTTGGAAGGACAAACATTCAAACTAGAGCATTGCTCTAAAGAAGTTTATGTTCCAATAAGAAATTGTATAAAAGTACAATTCAAGGGAGAAAGTAATAAATCTCTATGAAGGAGACATGCAGAAGCGATATGGGATGTCAAAGAACAGAGAGGATTAAAACAAAACGTTGCGATGGGCATCGGTGGCTGACTCGGGTGCGTCCTCATACATGCAAGACTCTGGTGGACATCGGGGAGCCCCACAGCTCTGGGAAACGATTCCTGCACTGGGGGTCCAGGGTGGAGCCCATGCCCAAGCCAAAACAAGCCACCTGTCCCTGCTGACATAGGAGTTGGCTGAGGCATGAGCGTGTGGGCGGATGGGGGAGGTTGTCTCCCTAAGGCTGGCCACTTAGAGAAAACCTCAGAATTTTGCTGGGAATTCTGGAGCAAAGGCGTTTGTTTTCTGTTCATTGGAATGAAAAATATGTGGCTTCAAAGCAGTCGGCAGTTATCTTGGGAATGTGGAATACACTTGTTAAGGAAACCGTCAGGGGGACAGGGAAAGAAACTGAGTGCTATGTCATCAGCTGAAGCCTGGGCAACACGTGCAGGACTCCATTCTCTCGGACTGCTCATCTGCTCGGTTATTTAAGGCAGGGCTAGGAAAACTTCTTCCATAAAGGGAAAACATTTATCTACTGTATTTCATATAGTAAATGCTTTTGGCCTTGCACGTCACTCTGTCTATGCTGCAGCTACTCAACTGCGCTGTTCCACTGGGGAAGCAGTTGCAGAAATTATATAAAAGAATATATGAGGCTGTGTTTCAATAAAGCTTTGCTGATGAATACTGCATTCTGTTTTCATGAGTCATGAAATATTCTTCTTTTGACTTTTTTCAACCACTAAATAACTACTTTTACATAAAAAATGTAAGTCTCTTTTAGGTCACAGGCTTTACAAAAACAGGCAACAGACCAGGTTTGTACTGTGGGCCATAGTTTGCTGACCCTTGATTTAATCCATAAATTCTTATTTTTTTCATTTTGGGGGAGAAGGGCCATGTGTTCCATTATTCACCATCTAAAATCTCCTAATGGATGATGAAGACTTTATTCAAAGGAAACGTTTAAACAAAGTTTTCAGGAATCAGTAGGATTTGGACATGAAGAGTGAGAGTAAAAGGAAACTAAAGGAATTTAGAAGATGCTACGTTCTGAGTAAAGTACGTTCTCTGGGGACTATAAATGCTTGTGCCCACCAACACACGATGAAATCATATGACCATAAAATGTAGGGAATCTTTAAATCCCACATAGTCTCTTGGAAATTTAATGCCCATTAATATATGAAAATCTCTGAGAAGCTCTGGACCAAAAAGTAGCCTATTTAACTTTGTTTAATTCGGTATTTTCCAAGCTTATTTATTTACGAAAACACATTTTCATGGCCTAGATGCTAGCATCACTCAGAACAGTACTCTGGGAATACCAATTTGAAGAACTTGCCAGTAAGCGATGTGTTTAGACGGGTCAATCAGGGACACTGACAGTTTCCATTTAAATGAGAGAGGCGTTTAATCCAGACATCAGCAGAACCGACAGTGTGGGTGCCCTGGCCAGACGGGAGGTCATTACAGAACTTCAGATAGGCGATGAGGACAGCCGGGACTAGATGAATCGGTGTCTGAACCAGAAAGGCAGGAGCGGGAGCAGATCTGGAGGACGAGGGGAGATGGCTCAAAGCAACTGAGATGCGCAGCCTGGAAGCCTGAAAATGGGAAGAGGAGAATGTTTTAGGAGACGGCTTTAAATATTGACCGGGAGATGCGTATCAGGCAGCCGAGGCACCCGGCTGGCCTCAGAGGGAAAAACCTCGTGGAGCATCACGGACCTGGTCGTCCTCTGCGTGGGTGGAGATGATAGTTAAAGACACACGACATGCAGCCACAGAGAGGAGCGGGAAGAAGAGGTGAACGAGCTGCCAGCGTGTGAAGGACTGTGGGGGACACGCTCGCCGCCGGTGGAAGGAAGGCAAATTTGGTGGAAGAGGCAGGAAAAAAGCCATGAACACCACAATTGCGTGAGCCAAAGGGACAGTTCAAGGAGAAATTGGTCAACCACGTCAATAGCAGGAGAGAGGACAAGGCGGGACGAAAGAGTGCCCTTCTGTGACTTCTGAGAGGAATTTGGGGACAGCTGGGCAGAAGCCTGATGGCAGGGAAGCAAAGGCGAGTGGGCGGAGAGGGAAGACTCACTGTGGGAGTCAGAGTCTGACCGTTTCTTCTAGGAATTAAGTAATAAAAGCAACAGAAGGGATCCCATGGACATTTGGGGCAAAAGGCAATTTCATGGGAAAACCGACTGCGGAAAGGGACATGAGAGCAAGAGCTGAAGGTGACAGATGGTGAAGAGGAGAGGAAGGCGGGGGAGGAGGGAGGACAGGGGAGATGCTGAGGAGGCTGAAGGGGCGAGGAGGGGAGGGCCCGGCAGAGCAGTTTCCTGACAGCCAGCGAGCAGAGAGGAGGGAGAAGGGGCTCTGCAGGAGGTCGCGTCCAATGGCCCTCACCTCCTCATGAGAGAGGAGGAGGCATTCTCGTCAGCGGAAGTGGGGAGACCACTGGTGCTACAGAGAGGAAATGGACCCCACCGTCATCAGGGTAAATGCATCTTACACCTGCAGGTTTGGGAGCATGGTCTCTGTCTCCTTGTCTGTGCAAAGGGGACAGGGCCCCAAAGGCACACCCCACACGTGATAAATGCAAACACGCTTGTTTGTAAATGCTCAATAAATATTAGTTTCTATATTCCCACCTGTCTTCCCTTCTTTCTTTCCTCCTTCTTCCCTCCTCCTCCCTACATTCCTTTCCTCTCCCTTCCTATCATCCTCTTCCCTCTTTTCTGCATTCTTTCCTTCCACAAAGAGGAAAAGGTCGGAGTGTGCACCTCTGGCAATATCGCAGGGAGTGAATTGGTGACAATTTTCATCAGTCTTTCCCCACGTCACAGCCCCCAACCAAACCCACACAGCCACTGAGATGTCCCATTGCCTCCCCCTTGTATTTCCTGCATATCGACACACAGCCTTTTTGCTAATTCAGTTTCATAAGCGAAATTCCAAAATGCAAAGCCTCCGAGTATGCTTAATTACATCACAGGTACCCTGCTGCCTTCGAGAAGAATCCCAATAAAATGTTCCAGGCAAATTAAAATCCATTCTCCTTCTAAAGACTTCCCACAAAGGTTGATTAATAATTCATTCTGGTCTTTAATAACTGTCTGTGCTAAAAAATCATTTCTATAGATCCTCTAAATCCTGAATGCTGCCGTGGGAGTGGGTGCTTTTGAATAGCTGTGGTTGATTACCAATTTCTACTGAGGTCATTTGACCAATTATTATTTATCAAATGTGTGACCAGTGCACAGATCAAGCTGAGTCCTCTTCTACATTTTATTTCTTCTCTTTCAACAAAGGTAATTGACACAGTATCACACAAGGTATCTAAACTCTGTAAATCTGCATGAAATTCTGATACATACCTCAGCTAAACTCCACAGGGTTTGTTGAGAGTCAGTGGCTCATTGGTATAATTCTATGTGAAGAAAAGGCAAAATGCCAGTTTTCCAGATTTACTCCACATTTACTGCTTGCCAAATCCTGTACTGTTCACTAGGGCCACCCCGCAGTCCTTCTCCATATACCATCAGTCAATGAATAAAACAAGAAAATGAATTATTCTGTTGAATTCAGCCCAGTTTGGGATGGTATTCATTGCTTTTTGGAAGGTAAAGAATTAGAGACATGTTGCTTAAACTTTGACAGTTTTCTCAGCCACCATCTGCAGGGAACAGGGATGCAGTAGGACAAAAGGTAGCCCATCTATGTGCTGGGTAGGTCGGGGGCAACTTCATCCAAATCCCAGTTTTTTGCCTGAGTTCTGCACAATGAGCACCTGCTTTTCGTTGACCAGAGTCTTGTAGCCATGTTTTGAAACACCATCCACACTCTCCATTTGTTTGTTGTACTCTGCCACATTATTGGCATGACCATGGCAAGGAGATCAAAGTACAGAACCACCTCGACTTCCCCCTAAACCTGCACTGTCCACTTGTGGCCCAAGCACTCTTGCCCGTGAGGCTGTCAGTGATCCCTGCACCGGGGCTGCCCCTGAGGCTGTCAGTGATCCCTGCACCTGGGCTGCACGGTCACCATCAGGTCCACCTATTATTAGTCCAGATGCTGAGTTTCTGATGAGCTCCCAGGTGATGCTATGCTGCTGGACTATGGAGCACATTTTGAGACGTGAGCTCCTAGATGCTCCAATCATCCTAAACAAAATGAATGTGCATTTAAGACACAAGCCATTGAAATACATTTTTAGGGGCTATCAAACATGTTTATATAAAATTCATCTTTCATACTGCAAACTTAGCATCACGTAAATTGTCTTTTTTTTTTTTTTTGAAAGAACTTCTGAGATAGTCTAGGATGGTGGTGCTCAATGCTAACTACACGATACAGTCCCCTGGAAAGTTAAGGAGGGGAGGAAGACTTTAAAAATGTAAATGGCCAGCCACATTCCTATGAGTTATTAAAGAAAAATATCTAGGGGTGAGGCACAGGCTTTACCTGGTGAAAGCTCCCAGGTGACTCCATGGCAGGGGCACCTCATTTAACCTCTGTGCACGACATGGCAGGTATTAATACTATATGTTATGTATCAGATATTAAAAGCAAAGTAATTTCCCAGTGTTAGTTACTCAAAACTCCTAGTAATTGGTAAAATTTCTCTTAATAGTTCCCAAATTATGCTTTTTCCAAAACCTGCCTCCACTGATAGCTGAACCAGGGAAAATTTTGCCTGGAAATCCCAATATCTAGTTTTGCCACTGATGAGTTGGATAAAATAAGTAAATTGAATTATTATACTATTTACAAGCTTGTGTTTTTTTAATCTTTCAATTTTCTATTTCTTAACATTGTTTGAAAAATCTTCCCTCTCCTTAGAAGAAAGATACTAATGTTAAAAGGACATCACTGATAATGGGTTTGAATGCACACTTCAAAGGCTTCTCTAAATGATCCCAGGAGGAAGTTTGGCAGATGACTAAGTGTATCGATCCCTGCTCTCTTCTTAAGTTGAGCCAGGAGCCCTTAAGTGAAATGTGACATAGATGAAGGCAATTGGAACAAAAGGATGAGTCACCATTCTGCTGCCAGAGCTTTGGGACAAGAGCAACGTTTTGCTTTTCTGATGCAAGAGGAGCCATGGTAACCTGAGAGAAGAAGAGTATTGATGGGCAGAGACCCTGCAGTTCCACTTCTAGGTACATACCCAAGGGAGTTGAAAACCCAAACAAGTGCAGGTACATGCATGTTTATAGCAGCACTAGTCACCATAGCCAAAAGGTAGAAACAGCCCAATATCCAGCAAGAGATGAATAAATGAACAAATTCCAGTATACACACACAATGCAATATTATTCAGCCTGGTAAAAGAATGAGGCACTGATACACGCTACAATGTAGATGAACTTCAAAAACGTTATGTCAAGTAAAAGAAGCCAGAAAGGAAAAGTTACATAGTGTATAATTCCATTCATATGAAATATACAGAATAGATAAATCAAGAGAGACAGAGTGCAGATCGGAGATTGCCAGGGGCTGGAGGGAGGGGGAGGGAATGGACAGAAGCTGCTTAATGGGAAACAGTTTGACTTTGAGTGACAGAAATGTTTTGGAACTAGGTAAATGTGGTGGTTGCATAACACTGTGAATGTGCTAAATACCACTGGTTTTTTCATTTTAAAATGGTTAATTTTATTATGTGAATTTCAATAAATTTTTTTAGATATGGAAGATAGTTGGTATAGCTGATGGTAATAAGGCTATGCAGAAAAATAAAGCTGGGAAGAAAGACGGGCAAAGCTGGTGCAGTAATATTTTTAAATAGGTGGTCAGGGGAAGGCATCTCTGCAAAGCCAAATTCGAGCAAACTCTAAGGGACGAGGGAGAGAACTACGAAGACATCTCTGCAAAGACCACTCCAGGCAGAAGGAACCGTGAGCACACACTGCCCAGGGAGGGAGGGTCGCTGAATGGCTCGTGTCTGCCAGATACACCTGGACTCTTAGAGGCTCAGAGGGACTTGGAGGCTCTTGTTGTGGGCTGGAAACCAAGGAAGCGCAGAATGAAGCACTTAGAGATTAGTATAGTGGGGAAAATGAGAAATAAAGTAAATTATATACAGAGCATTGGATTTTAAGTCCTATTATAAATTGGGCTATGACACTTTTATAGCATAATTAAAACTTATTACCTAAGTGTTTTAATAATGACCTAATAATTATAGAAATAGCATAATTACATTATAAGAATTTTGATATATGTTGTTAATTTACCATGTTTATTGGAAATCAATGTCTTCAAAAGACTACAATGGGGGCAAAACACTGCCATGGGGGCCTCACGGATACCTCTGGGGAAGTTCCTAAATGGAAGCACAGGGCTGTAGGAGTCACAGACTGCAGACCCTTGAACAGCCACAGAAACCCAGCCCCGCAGAGGCACGGCACATGTGTGCAGCATCATGTTAGTGAGGTTTTCCCAGAGGGGCAAGAAGCAGGTTCCTCAGGCAAAGGAGTTCAGGCTGTGGAGTGGGGAGAACAACAGGTTCAACAACAGGTCCCAACACTCACTACCCGTGTGCTGACGGAGCTCAGGAAATTTCACACCAAAACATGACTCCCTGGTATTTTGAATTAAGGCCCTTAGAAGTTAACAGGCCCTTGAAAAAGAACAGTGGACTTCCCATCCTGCCAGGGTAGGAACTAGTAACGCGGGATGAGAAAGAATTCTCGACACAAAGATTAGAATCGTTTCAAAGAAAGTTTATTTTGCTTCCCAAAGGTGGGAAGGGCACGACACAAGAGAAAGAGAGGAGAAGTGTCAGCAGGGAGGATAAGGGGTTTGGGATTTTTATCGGGCAAACAGAAAGAAAAAAGTGATGGTTGCCAACTGATAGCAAAAAGCAACTGTGACTGTTTTTCCCTTTTTTTGCCCTCTTCTCTGTGAGGCTGGCTTATCAGGGTCCTTGGAATCTGGTCTGGCAGGAACCGGGGTCCACATTCCTTCTACCTGCTCAGTTCTTTTGAAGCGCTGTGAAAAACAAACTTTCAGAAACAATAAGTTAGGCCAAAAAGGTTTAATCTTACAAGAGGCTGTTGTGTATTGTGATCATTCTCTTCAAAGGGGAAATTATGTGCTGTGAGTTTCTCCTTTTTTTCCTGTTAGTTTATTTTTCTCTGTTAGATAGTTTATTAGCAAGGCTCTCCTATCAGTTTCCCTCCCTGTTATTTCCATATATTTCAGGAAAAATATGATCAAGAATGCAACCAGACTTGGCCCAAATAATTTTAAACATAATGGCATCTCTCAGGTAACTTTACAAGTCAATCTGTTTCCAACTATTATTCACCCTCCCTAGCAATGCTCATTGCACCTAAACAGAATTACCTGTACTCCTCATCCCCCTCCCCTCCAAAAAGACAGTATATCTGTATAAAAATACCTGAGAATGACCCGATTCAACTCTTGAGGGTTGATGTGATATGTTTGGGGAACAGCTATATTCAAGATAGCTTTAAAATCTAAAAAGTGTTTTGTTTCTAAAACCAAGCAAACAAACACAACTGATTACATGGTAATTCATACTGTCAGCCAGGTTTGGGGATTTGTTGTATTTTGTTCTTAACTGCTTAACACTTTACATACTTTCCCCAATGTGTTGTGAAGAAGAGCATGTCTCAGCTCTGCACCAGGAGGCCCGCCCAGGCGGCTCCGTGGAGCTTGAAGCACAAGGAATTTACTAGTGGCAGGGACAGCCCTGAGGCTTCCATATTCTGCTAAGCCAGGGGGGCTGGACCAAGGTGGAACCTGCTGCCAGCCTGGGAAGTCCCTCCTGTGACTCCAAATCCTAGTCACCATCTCACTCACTAGGGTTTGGTTACCCAGAGATCACTCCAATGAACCTCCTAGAACTTTCTGTTTATGACAATGGCAACATCACAAAGCAACAAGCAGAAAGTCTTCTGCACCATAAAAAGAGTCAAAAAAAAAAAAAGATCCCTGCCCCAGAGTGTGTTGAGTTGGGAAGATGACAGGATGATGGATGATCCCTGGGGATCACAGCAGGACCCTAGACTGAGCAGATCAGAGACACCTGTGCCATCTCTGAGGGCATTCGTAGGTTTGCCATGGGAATAAAAAGCCCCTTTGGGTGTCTCTGAGCTGCAACAAATAGGTAAGGCACACCCCAGCAGCCTGCTGTGTCTGGGAGGCAAAACAGATGTCAAATTCCAAAGACCATAAACCTTCAAAACCCCCCTAATCGATCCACTTGATACCCCCCAAAGAGGAAGCAGCAAAAAAATTCAAATCTCTTCCATTTTCAACCCCAAAACAAATCATCCTAGAGGTTCACGGTTAGTTTTATGCCCACTGAGATACAAAAGACCATATTTACCCAAAAAGCACTGAAACCAGGATTCTGTCATCTTTTGTCCCTCACAGGAGGGGGCAGAACGTGAAACACGAAGGGTAGCCTGGTAGTTGGCGCTGGGAATTTCGTTTTGGGGCCACTGGAACCGCCCCTTTCACCACCTAAGGCTGGATTTGCACCACGGCCTCATATCCCGAATGTCATTTCGAGCATCTCACTTAGTCTCTCCCCCATACCCAAAACATGTGCTGCTGAATTTTCTTTACACATTCCTTTGAATCAAAATGAATCTCATTGTAAAACTCCCATGGTGCCCAAAGAGGTAGTAATATGTGCTGCTGTTGTCGTTATCGGAATCATTACCATTACTATTAACTGGTGATGTGTGCTAGGCACACTGTTCTTGGCATGATTTGTCATGTTTAATCCTTACAAAATCCCGATAAGGTGGGGATAAGTATCATCTGCAGTATGCCGATAAGGTTGGAATTAAAGGTGTTTGAAAATCATAGAACAAGGGCAAGATTCGTGTTTAACCAGATTCAAAGGACTGCAAATCTCTACTCTGGTGTGATCTGCCCACTGGCTGTCTTTTCGCTGACAGTGCCAAATCGAGGCACACGCTACTCCCCCAGCCCCGTTCCCCTCAGACCTTTCACACCCGGACTCCGAGTTAAGCTCCTCGAACACCTCTGCTCCCACCCCTAAGCAGAGAGTGCTGGGCCCTCCCTAGCCCCAGCTTTTCAGGTCAGGAAGGCCCTTCGGTTGGGGCCTGGCCTTTGGAGTCTCCCACCCCCCACATTCCCCAGTGCCAGAGCCAGGCCCGGTGCCGCCCAAGTCCCACCCACACCCCACCCTGCGCCTTCCTGGAAGCCTTGTTCCTCTTCCCCTTGAGGTTCAGCTCCCATAAAACCTTATTTCCATAAGTTATTTTAAACCCCACTCTTAGAATACCAAGAATCTAGGCCAAAAGTATTTCAGTTCTTCGTTGATTTACGTTGTTTTCCAGTTGTTTCCTTTGAGCGTAGTAACTTCCTGAATCCAGGACTCGCAACTCATGTTTCTGTGCTGAGCACAGAATCAGGACTTTGTGTGCACAGGACAGCACTGGGAGAAATCCTTTCTAGGCCTCACTGTGACCTGAGAGGGTGGATAGTTGTTGTAGCAGAAAATCATAACGGGTTGGTCAGAAAAGCATCCATCCATACTTACTCCTGAGTCAAATGCTTGCTACCCGCTGGCTTTAAACGCCATCTGCATGCTCATCAAACCCGTCCTCAGAACCTTGGTGTCAGCTGCCTAGTAGACACTCAAATTGTCCCAAACTGAACGATTTCCCCTTTGCACACCCTCCCACTCCTAAGTTGATCTTCTTCCAGTTTTCTCCGTATCAGTAAATCTAATCCCCTTTGTGCATTTGAAAACCCTGAAGTTGTCCTTCACTCCCCTCTCTCTCTCTCTCTCTTTCTCTCTCTCTCTCTCTCTCTGTCTCTCTCTCTCCTCGCCCAACCCAGGTCTTCATTTCCAGATGTGTCATCCAATTGCTGCTGCCCCATCGCCCCTCCCTGTCCCAGGCCCCATCCCTGCCCACTTGCAGTGTTCATTTACCCTCCTGCCTGGTTCCCTGCATTTGTCACCCACCCCTGACGGCCATTCTCCGCACTACCACCAGAGACACCTTTCAGTGCAGAGTCCAATCCGGCTCACCTTCCATGGAGTCCCACCACCCTCCTGGGAAAAGCTGAAGTCCCGTCTTCAGGGCCTCAGGACAAAGGAGGAAAAATGGTAGACCGTCTCATCTCAAAATCCAAATTTCCTGAATATATTGATTTGTGAAGGGTTTTGATATTAACACCTAGTTCTAGAGTGTTACAGAGGTCTAACTATTGTGATTCATTTACTTATCCATCCATGTAATCTATAATGCCACACACTGCCCTGGAAGCCAGGGATCTGGTGACAGACAAGATGTACTCTTGCTCTTTGAAGCACTTCCAGCCTTACACTTAAATAGGACATCTGGGCCTGGGGCCCCGCTCCCTTTCTGACTGCACTCACCACAGCTTGCTGGGCTCCGGCCAGGCCCTCCTGCCCGTCCTCAAAGGTGGTGAGCACCCGCCTTCCTCCTCCGGTCCCGCCACACAAACACCCCTAGGTAGAACCGGCTCCCCGACAACTCCCCAGCCTTGCTCTTTTGACAATACATAAAATGTAACAGCTGTTGGGACACCCCGAATGCTTCAAGTCTGAGAGAAATGTGACTGCGATCTGAGTCACATACTATTACAATTTCTGTTTCTCAGATTATAGATTAACTCGCTTTCTTATTTTTCTTGTTCTGTACAATAACTAGAGAGAATTCAACAACATCAGAAACAAAAACCTCCTGCTTCTTTAATTAACGATTCTTGTTATAGATTAACTTCCCCTCCGTTGCCCTTCTTTGCTTAGACCACGGGACAAAAAGGCCCTGACTACAACACCCTCTGTGTGCAGAGTCAGATATACCCATCCTGAAGAGAAGCACTGCCTATAACCCATCAAATTGCTGTAAATACGCACAATCTGGTATGGAAAAATATTGCAATCCTGCTAAAAACCCCTCTGTCTTTGCCTATACGAATGAAACCTTACCTTCCCCACTTCAGACTCTGACTCCACTCCGTGCAGCTGGTTTTTCTTGGGGGGGCTACCCTCAAACTTTGTGCTTGAATAAACTCTGTTTAAATTAGATTCTGACTTTTTGATGATTTTTGGCTGACACTCACATCCACAGCGTCCGTCACTGCCTGGCTCACGCGCAATCGGGTTTATCTCCACGCATGTCTGTGTCTGTGTCCGCACTTACCTCTGCATGCACGCGTGTGTCCATACCTACTCACAGACACACACACAGGTGTATTTATTCTATACACACATATGCTATGTACATGTTTGTTTATTGTGTTTCTCTCCCCTCTAAAATGTAGGCTCTACGAAGAAACTTCTTTTCTTTTGCTCACTGCTTCATCCGCAGTGCTTAGAGAAGGTCCTGAGACACAGCAGCCTCTCGGTAACAAGCTGTAGAGAGAGAGGGAGACAAAGACAGGAGAAAGAGAGAAAGAGAGAAAAAAAAAGAAAAGAATAAAGACAGTCTCCTGTTTCCGGCCTGTGGTTACTTAGCCCCCCCCCAATGATTATCACTAAAACCGGTGGTTTCTACAATGTCAGAAACAGATATTTCCTACAGATAGCCAAGACAAAAAGGTATTTCAAATGGATAGCCGAGTTTGTAGAGTGGCAATTAGCAGGAGACGTTAGGAAATCATTTGGAGGGGTTTTCAACTGGATGGGAGAGATTTTAGTTGGAACAGATGGATATGAAATGTCTGAGGCTAAAAGACGCAGGAGAATGAGGAACAATTAGCAAATGTGCAAGTGGTAAATGGCTGGAAACCCGTGACAGACACTTACAAACGGCACGTGTGACAGATAAAGAACTCCCTGTGAAAGGGTGACGGGGACACCTTGCACCACTCCCATTAAAGCCTTCGCCCAGCGCCTGCGATTATGCTGCTTTGTAATTGCGTTATTGTAGACAGCCCATTAAGAAGCTTCCGGAGCAGAGGCAGGAGGCTAATTTGGGGAAGCAAGTGGGTTAGCGTTCATTTCAGAAGGTCTTCTCCCAGCCGCACTTGCCACTTGGAAGCGGAGGGCCTTGTTCTAAGGGTGACTGTTCTGTTAGGTAAATTACCCGCATTTGCATATGCTGTCGACTCCGGGCAGTTAGATATTCACGCGTGTCACCTGGTGCCCAGAAAGACTGCTGTGTCTACTGTAGTTTACGAACTATGTTTTCTTTGCTTCCAAGTTCACTTAAAGTAGCTTTGCCAGTGAAATTCATCGATTTACTCTAATATATGCCTAAAACTCAGGGCATAACTGATTTGTAAAGCATAATATCCTGTTTATGAACAAAAGAAGCCATAAAGTAACTGACAAGCTCTGCCGGAAGATCGTTTTGCTCATGTTATGGGAGACTTTCTTTCTTTTTTTTTTAAATTTTCTCCCCAACTCTTTTCAAAATTGCCAGCGTGGTGTATAATCGATCACATAATGTGTGTCATCAAGGGAACTGGCAGGGAAATACATCCTTCTTAAAATCACATAGAAATTTAAAATGCTGTGCAGTTTTCCTTAAAAGAAATGAACTCTCTCGACCCTTCCAAAACAAAGTTAGTTCTGTAGGCTGTCAGGACTGGGGACATGCCCCAAACAGATCTGATCATATCCGTGAGACCCACTGCTCCAGAAGGACAGACGGACACTTTCCACTTCCCAGTGAACCAGAGCCCTGCTGGTGGAGGGAGGTGGAGGGAGAAGGCGGGTAGCACCAGCCCTTTTGAACACATTCGAACATGGACCCCGCACCAGGCACCTTGCAGAGGCCTTGAAGGTCAGTACGCAGGTGTTCCATCCAACAGAGGTGTGCAAGGATTTCTTTTTTCACTTCTTCCAAAGAAAGATTCTGTCTGGAACCTATACCAGTGGCTCTGGCCTTCAAACAATACCTTCTTGTGTCCCCAGCTTACAGATGCCAGATAGTGACACTTCTCAGTCTCCAGTATTGCATGAGCTAATACCTAATAATAAATAAATCTCTTTATATACATATAAAATATCTGTATCTATGTATAAGCATGTAGTTATACATGCGTATTTGTAAATCTTCCATTGGTTCTGCTCCTCTGCAAACCCTGACTAGTACACCCTCCCACTTTACCCTTGCTGTCTTCAGATCCCCAACTGCGTCTGCATCAGATGCTGTCACTGACCTGGTCTGTGCCTCTACTGCCCCCTCTCTGTACACCAACGCTCCGTGGGTCACCCAGCTCCTTCTTATGACTTAGATAAGCCTCCTTCAGCTTGAGCTTGTTCTACCTAGGCCCCTGGTAGAACACAGTACTCAGAACACTTAGACTTTCTGTGTCACACTAAACAAGCAAAGCAAGCAAATAAAAATAAGCAAAACAAACCAGCAACCAAAACCCTACCCTCATGGTCTTCCAGGGGTTGGTGGGAATTCCTTGCACGAATCTGAGAGGACCTTGCAGCTCACAGTTATGTTGGACCTTTCCTCATGCTCATGCTGCCGAATGCCCTTTCCTGGTAGAATCACATTATGTTTAATGCATTGTGCTATTATTTATAACTATTCATATAAATAGCATTTCAACATGGCATGCTATTTTTAAATGGAAGCTCCAGACTTTGTTTATTAGGAAATTATAAAATACCTCTCTCCTTTCCTAAAGTCCTCATGCATCCTAGTCTCATTCCTCTTGCTTCCTCTCCGTCTGGGCTCGGTTGCACACGTGGCATACACTTCCCTGACAGTGCCAAAATTGAACTTCTCATTCTCAGCAAATGAGTCCCCTGAGATGGCGTCCTTACAGGGCCTCTTTCATACACTGGACGTGACTTAAAAGAAAAACCGTGGTATCCATCACACATCACTAAACACTCGCAGGACAACGCCAACTGAGCACAAGAAGCCGGTGGAGAATAAAAATATAACTCAGACGCAATCCAGGAATGAGTGGAGATGCAGCTCAGAGTGAGCTCTCTGTGAAGAGAAGAAAGTACAGCCATTTGGACACCAAGGAAGGGACAGGAAAAGGCCAGTGGGAAGCCCTAGGAATGAAGCTTTGCAGTGCGAATGTCCAGGAGGCTGGGGACACCCCTGGTGGGGGATGTCACCCACCACCTCCAAAACGGCCCCCAGATGGGCCAGGACTGCAGGCATCAGAGGACGCACAGCTCCACCAGGACAGACTCAGCAGGGAGGCGTCCAGGTAACGGCAGCTGGGAAAGTCCTGTCCTCACAGAGGCCCCCAGGCTCAGGGGAGGCTCGGGATGATAGCACATGCGAGACATCACAGCAGGAGGGTCCTCACGTTATTTCTGAAATCCTCACAGGCAAATACTACGTAAAAAAGACCCATAATAAATACGTCTCCCAAGTCAGACTCAGCACTTTTAAAACGCCAAACGCTGTTCAGGTCATGAGTGTTTTGAACTGTGCCACGAAAGAGCGATAATGAGTAAATTTTATATCACAAGCGTGACTTGTGAATATTCAGCAGAGCTCCAAAGGGAGCCCAGTACCCGTGGATCAGCTGTCCCGCGGGTCAACCTATGACCTCACAGCATGAGCATTAAAACCTCTTGTAACGACATTTGCCTCGACGCTGTTCCACAGTGCCAGGTTCGTGAATGTCTGGTGTTAAAACCATGTTCGACTCTATGACCTGATCCCTAAGGACATATTCCATGCAAACTGACAGGGCATACGTTGTCTGAGTAAGGGTTACCAGTGTCTATAAGAAGATAAAATAAGGAGAAAATAGTTGGGAACCACTGTTTCTGGGGCCCAGTTCAAAATTCAAATATCATGTGTGGAAGTTAAAATTTTGAAGCTTTCCTCTCTAGTGGCATGTCTCTCTCTGGGCCTGGACTCTGAGCACCTGCTGGGGCAATGGTGCAGTTGTCTGATCACGGGAGGGGAGGGCCCCAGGCTAAGGCCCTAAGTGGAATTTATTCCACTGCTGTTGCTGTGAGCCGCCTGTTCCTCCCTTCCCCGCCAACTGACTGCAGAGCAAAGCAAGAAGAGAATTCTCTCTCAAGAAACCGGTCTTGATGGGAGCCATCAATTAACCAGAATCACTAGCAGAGTATTACTCACCCCCTTCCTCCCACGTTCATGAGATGAGAGAGCTCACTCTTCCTTTCTCAGGAAGACTGAAGTCCTCACTCTCATGCCCTGTTCCCTTCTCCCCAACAAAGGAGGGTGACCTGTCCAGGCGGCAGCTTGGGAATAAAGTCATCACAATGCTTGCTGCCGTTGTATGGTCACAGAGTCTCCCAGAGCTGTGTGCCTAAGAGAGGTGGCATCCCCTCCTCCTCCATTCACGGGCCTCAGCCTGGGAGACCTGCCTCTTCTGGCCACTCTGGTTGGGACACAGTAGGTGAGAGCAGAGGTCAGGGGAGCAAATTTTGGCCGTGAGACCCAATGTCGTTCTGCAGGGCAGGGCCCCCAGCTATACCTGGGTACCTTGAGCAAGTCACTCTCCTTTCCGTCCTGGGTAGACACATCGGCAAAATGGGAACCATACCCTTGTCTGCTCCATGCAGTCACTCACCCCTCGCAGCCTGGGTATCTGCATAGGTAAATTGGGGACAATAACTGCATTTGATTTCCTAGAGTTGCCGTGATGTATAAATGAGTCTGTAAAGCCCTAGAAGAATGCCTAGCCCTCGTCAGCATGGCATAAGTGTTTGCAATTATTATTATATTAAAAATTATATGTTTGATTCCTTTCTGTCTCCTGTGACTGTTCCTCAACCAGTTCAGAACCCAGAGGGGGAGGGACATTGTGGCTTAACCCACTCGCAACTGCCCAGCATGCTATGGGACCAGTTGAAGAGCATTTCAGCCCTGCTGGGCGGGAAGCTCAGTGAGCAGGGGCTGCAGCTGTGCCAAGAGGGGAAGAAGCGACCAGGGTACAGCAGTCAGAACTGAGAACTAGCTAGGGCAGTTACTGTCACCGATTACACGGCTCAGAGAATTGGCCTCAGCACTAAGTTACGGAGAAGGGCTGGTATAAGTGGAGTGTGCTAGGAGCCCGTAGCTACCTTGGCACCAGATCTCAAATAGTGTTTCCTGGGGCCAACAGCAACAGTATCACTTGGGAGCTTGTTAAAAATCCACATTCTCAGGCCCCATCTGCTCCAGACCTACTGAGTCAGAGGCTCTATTTTAATAAGCCTCAGGGGGGTTCTTAGCACACAAAGTTTGAGAACTTCTCTAGACCAGGCATCCACAAACTATGGTTCGTGGGCCAAACCTGACCCACCATCTGTTTTATTTAAACGAGATTTTAGTGTAATACGAGAACAGTGTCCACGTGCATATTGTCTATGGCTACTTTTGTGCTAACAGCAGAGATGAGTCATTGCAGCAGAGACCGTGTGGCCCACAAAGCAAAGCCCCAGCTGTTTCCTAGGTGACCTTTGCAGATAAAGAAACCTGCTGACTCCTGCTCCGGAGCACATGCTAATTACGCCACACACTGGGGGCCCCGATGGCCCTCCAGAGCAGCTCCACTCCCTGATCAATGTGCTCCTCCTGCAAGGCACAGTCTGACAGCCACCGCCGTCCCGAAAGCTTCCCTGTCTGCCCATCGTCTGTACCCAGCACTGTGTCCGGCCGACCTCTGGCAGGTGCACAGTAAGTATCTACTGACTGCAAAAGGTGCGTAAATGAATGAAATACATTGGGACAATTAGCTCGGATCATTGTTCACGTGGAAACTTCTGAATATCCACTGTTATTAATAATTTAGTTCCAGCCAGCATTTCACCAGAAATTTAAAAGAAATAGGATACCCCAATACTTTCTTAAACATGGAGTCTCGTCACTCTTAGCACCGATGCAAGTGCGCACACATCATGTACACTCCAGGCACACAGGAGGAGAGCACAGCGTGGCTTCTAGAACTCTCCTCGGCATGTCTGTGTAGAGTTTCTCTCTCAATAGATCCAGTCCCTGAGAAGGATACTATGTAGATTTCCATTTCTACTCAGGGGAGATTGTAGCTTATACAAATAAAACGGAATTTATCCCGTCGGTTACCTATCTCGCCCTTATCTGCAATCCACAGACAGGCTCAAATGCCTGTGTGTGGCAATCAGATACAAGCTAAAAATGGGAGAAATCTTTAACAACAAAACCACAACAAATCACTCTGGGCCCCTTTCAAAGCCTCACACAGCAGTGAGAGAAAAAGATTATCCCTGCCACAGATGACCCTAATAAGAATTATCTGTCTTCTATCTGTGACTTAAAACCAAAAGCTTCGAGAAGTGACAGTGGATATTCCAAGACATCCTCTGTTCTCCTTACTTGTTTTACATTTTGATCGTAAAGATGTGGCCTTTAGTTACAAGTAACCATGCTGCACCTCGGTAGCCATATGTTAGGTGGTCACATACAGCACAGATGTACCTGTTACTTTATCTCCCCATAAAATGTACCCTGGTCTTCCCCAGGAGTTTGATTCATCACCACTTCCCTGAAATCCAAGCGATGACGCATTGTGGCAGCTCAGCTCCACAAAGATGGCGCTGGATAGACCATTTTCCTGATATTCAGTCCCCATGTAGCCCTCCAGTCGTGAATCTGAGTTGGCCTAGGATTCATTTTATCCAAAATAATGTTTTGGAAGTGAAGAGTGTACCCACTCTATGCCTGGAAGCTTCTGTTTTTATGTTCTTGGGAGCCCTGAGCTGTCGTTTAGGAAGTGCAGCTGCCCTGCTGGAGAGGCCATGGGGAGGGACCCTGGGGGTGCAGGGACAGACGCTGGGGCTATAGGGAGAACTGGAGAGGCCCACTGTCTGAGCTTCTCACATGAGCCTCCAGACGACTCCAGCCCCTGCCACTATTGAACTGCAAATACCTGTGGGACCTAAAGTGAGGATAGCAGAAGAGCCACCAGCTACCTCCAGTCAACACAGAGAACCGCAAGAGATAACAAAATAGCTGTCTTAGTGTTTTTCAGGGTTTGTTGCACAGCAATAGGTGGTCAAAATAGCAACAGGCGACCAAACAATGCAGATTGCTGGCTTGTACCTAAGAAACATTTCATTCTGGATTCTCCAGAATAAATCTCCCTGACATGCTTCTGGGTAGCATCATGCAAATACCCTACTGCACAGGAGTAGCAAGTTGGGAAAAACATTTAGTGAGCAATGATGACAGGTAAAATAAAGTCTACGCAAACAGGTGCTGTGCAGGTGAGAGGTGGCCTGCAGGTTCTCTCAAGCCGGGACTCTCTCAGGGGCAGCCCAAAGCTTGGTCCTCAGCCTTCAACAGGCTTCCCAATGTCAAGGCACACGTGGGATCCCAAATACACCGTAAACACAGGGTCAGAGAGCAGATGTAATGATACAATTGAATGCTCTCCAGAGGATGTGTCAGCCGGGCACAGTGGCTCACACCTGTGATCCAGCAGTCTGGGAGGCTGAGGTGGGAAGACTGCTTGAGCTCAGGAGTTCCAGACCAGCTTGAGCAAGAGCAAGACCCCATTTCTACCAAAAATAGAAAAATTAGCTGGGCATGGTGTCGCACACCTGTAGGTCCAGCTACTTGGGAGGCTGAGGCAGGAGGATCGCTTGAGCCCGGGAGTTTGAGGTTGCTGTGAGCTATGATGATGCCACAGCACTCTACTCAGGACAATGGAGTGAGAGTCCCGAAAAAAAAAAAAAAAAAAAAGCACGTGTCTACAAACACATTCCCTATCAATAAAACACAGTAGACCATGTATCACTAATGTATGTGTATTGTGTTTGTGTCTACACTATTGTATTAATATGTTACATATGCCATAAAATTAATACAAAAATAACATGAAGATAGAGGTGTATCAACAGAAGTGCCCACAGCCTGCCGTGTTGTTCTGCATCCCCACTTTGGAGACCTGCTCCGGACCAGAGGATCAGGCCTGCTCAACACTCAAGCACTGGGCACCCAGTGGGGCCACTGAAGCCTTTCTTCCTCCAGCTCAGCGCTTGATTAAAACTGAAAATTTTGACTTCCTAATTCCTCTTTTCTAAATACCTTCTCTCTTGTCATGGGACTATTCAGTCCATTTTATGGGATTACACAGTCTTTGCTACAGTTAAGCTGAGAACATTTCCTCCCTGCACATTGCTGGCCTCGTGCCATGTCACATTTTGACAGTGGCGACTTTGTTGAACATCCCTGAGGAATGTGGAGACTGAGATCGGAGGCGTGGGAGCAGGACTCCTCTGTCTGGGCACACGCAGTGCCTTGGAAGTGCCTTGGAAAGCACCTGTGACTTCCTACCTTTGAAAATCAGGGTGATACAGAATCTGAATGGATTTCTTTCCATTGTCACTGTTCCGCTCCCATCTGCTACTGCTCTGCTCCCATCTCCTTGTTCTATTCTGATCACGCCAACTGGGTGTAGAACAAATGGAGCAAGGAAAGACTTCTCTGTCAAGACACTGTGCTCGATGAGTGTGTATTGAGACTTGTTAAAATGCAATTACTCCCATTCCTTCCATGCCCATAGAGAGGACAAAAGTCACTCTTCCCTTCTCAGGAACACTGAGGTTCTGTGTCCTAATGCAAAGATTGTTTTTATTTTCATTAAAAGAAAAGACAAAAACTAAGCAAACAAAAAGTCATCACCCAACAACATAAAATGATCTTTTATTTAGATTATATTAATAAATCTATAAACCAAGGCTGCAGGATACAATGACAATATAAAACATCAATTGATTTTGTATACTAGCAATTAAAACTTGGATATAGAAATTAATAAAATAATATGATACCATTTACAAGAGCATCAAACTATGAAACACATAAGGACATATTTTTTTAAAAAAAGTTCATCTGTACACTGAAAAGTACAAGATATTTGCTGAGAGAAGTAAAGAGAACCCCAATAAATGGAGATATATACCATGCCCACAGACCAGAAGACTCAAAAGATTAACAGTCAATTATCCACAAGTCGCTCTATAGATTTAGCATAACTCCAATCAGAATCCAGCAGGGTTCTTTGTGGAGTTGACAAGCTAATTCAAAAATTTATATGGAAATGCAAAGAACCTACAAGAGCCAAACAAAGTCTCAAAAGAACAAAATTGGATTTCCCACATTGTTTGATTTAAAGACTTGCTATAAAGTTGCAGTAGTCAAGATAGGATTGGTATGCAAATAGACATAAAGAACAATGGAACAGAAGAAAAGTCCAGAAATAGAACATGCATATATGGAACACTTATTTTCGACAAGATGCCAAGGCAATTCAGTTTGGGGAGAGGATAATCTTTTCAACAAATGGTGCTAGAACACTTGGACATCTATATAAAAAATAAGTAAACCTGGACCTTAACTCACACCAGTAAAACAAAAATCAACTCAAAAAGGATAATAGACCTAACTGTAATAGCTCCAACTGTAAAAGGTGCAGAAGAAAACACAGAAAAAAATTTCATAACCCAAGGAAAAGCAAGCATTCTTAAAATCAGACAAAGAGAGCACAAATCATAAAAGAAAAACAATGATCTACATTAGACATCATCAAAATTTAAAACTTTTGCACTTCCAAAGACATTATCTTAGTCTGAGTTGTGCTGCTATAACAGATACCTGAGACCAGGTAAATTATAAAGAACAAAAATTTATTTCTCACAGTTCTGGAGGCTGAGAAGTCTAAGATCCAAGAGCCGGCATCTTAGGAGGGCCAACATATGACTTTCGGGAAAGCCATTTATACTGCAGAAGACATCATTAAGAAAATGAAAGGCAAACCATAATATCTGATGTGATAAAATACTTGAGATACACATATTCATTAAAGTGTTTTTGTTTAGAATGTTACACACACACACACCCACACACACATATATTTTCTTAATTCAATAACTAGGAAACAACCCAGTTTTTTAAGTCGGGCCAAAAATTTGGATAAACACTTCGCCAAAGAATACATACAAAGAGCAAATGCATACATGAAAAGATGCCTGTCTTTTTTAGTCATTAGTGAAATGTGAATTAAACCACAGAAGGGCAAAATTAAAAAGACTGACAGTATCCGGTGGTGTCAAGGACTTGGGAGCGATGGAAATGCTCCTCCGTTGCTCGGGGGCTGGAAAACAGCACTGCTGCTTTGGGGGAACAGATTGGCAATATCTTACCAAGTTAAACACACTTGCCGTAAGACATTAGCAATTTCACTCCCAGGTAGTTGCCCAAGAGAAATAAATACATACGTCTACATAAAGATTTGTTTGTGTATATTCTTAGCAGCTTTATTCATTATAGCCAACACCTGAAAAGAACCTAGATGTCTGCCAGACAGTGAATGGATGAGAGTATTGGAGGACATCCAAGCTATGAGACACTACTCGGCAATAAAAATGAATAAATTATTTATATGTGCTGCAACATGTATGACTCTTCTAAGTATTATGCTGAGTGGAAAAAGCCAGGTACAAAAGACTACATGCTATAAGATTCTACCTATATGACCAACTAGGCACAACTATAGTGACAGAAAATGGATCGGTGTTTGCCAGATGTGGGAGGCTGGGGAGAGGGGCTGACAGATCAGGGGTTCAGAGAAACTGTATGGGGTGAGTGAAATGTATGATATGGTGATGGCTAAATGACAGTATACTTTTGTCAAACTTATCGAATTGTACATTTGACACTGGTGATTTTATTATATATACCTCCACTGAGCTAAGAAAAGAAAAAAAAAAGGCAGCAGGTGCAATTTGACCTGTCTCTTTCTTTATTAATAATATGTTTACTAAGTTCTGAAAGATACGCTTCGGATGGTCAACGGTAATTATCTCTGTTTTTTTATTTTTTCGGTTTGGTTGGCAAAAAAGTGTCTCTTGTTTTGAGATTTCCAAAATGATTTCATACATGGGACTAGCTAAATTTTGATCTTAAATTTGATTATTGTTTTTAATTTATCATAAGTCCCAATAAGTGATATCTGGATGGAAGGTGAGCAAGAAGGAGGCTCCTCATCTTCTTGATCCTTATTTCCGTCAATACTTGTGTCTTCTAGTGACCAGACCAGCTACAGGTGAAGGCGAGTGACCACCGAGCACCCAGCCTGGCCCTCCCTTCTGTGTGCCGAAGTCCCCTTCCCACCTTTGGAGCTCCGTGCCTGGGGCCTTAGGGAGCACCAAGGACCAGAGAAGCTGCCAGCAAAGGACCACCCCATCCTATGGGCCTTCCCACCACACGGACCTGCCCACCCATACGCTTGCCCCGTGGTGTGGACCTTCTCACCATATGGGCCTCCAACCCCATACATCTCTGCACTCTATGGCCACCCTACCCCACGAACCTCCCACTGTGTGGACCACCTCACCCCATGGACATCTCCACACAGTGGACCCCCCACCGTGTCGACCCCCCCACTGCACGGCCTTTCAGAGGTTTAGCCTATACAACAGGAACCTCCTTTCCTGGGCTCTTTTTGAGCTTTGTCCCCGCTTCATGCAGCAAGTGCCAATATATACAGACTAATCTTTTGGACAAAAGCAATAATTCTATTTTAGTTTATTTTTCTTTACATTGTGAACACAGCATATAGAAAGTCCTTTCAGAGAAGCCTATTTGGAGAAATAGGATGGGAGGAAGGGTGATGGGGTCGGGGGGGCTCTCCCGTGAGTGGCAGGCTGACGCTGCCTGTAGAAGGACATCCTGGGTGTCCAGTGGCACTGGGGGCCCATTAGTGAGTCCGACTCTCGGTCTAGGGCGAGCATGCCCGTGAGGCTGCTGTCGTGATCATCCTGGGAGCTGACGCTGCAGAGACATGCAGGAAGCAACCCAGATCTGAAAGTTCAAAACAGCCTCTTGTTGGACTTTATCTAAACCCAAAAATAGCAGCGCACTTGTCCCTGGAATTCAGCGGAATATGCGCAATGACAGTTACAAATGGCTGCTCTGTCCTCTCCCTGTGGCTCTCCAGCACATGCACTTGAGCTGGAGTTTACGTTTCTCATCTTCTATTTAAAGCAACAAGGCAGCAAATTCTATTATCTTTACTTGAAATACAGAAAATCTATCACTGTGATAAATTATAGAATTACCCTCCTTCATGCTATAATTAATTAACTTTGATGCAGTATTTACTGTATGCTGATGACATAAAATACCAGATACTACTGAAGAAAGCATGGAGCGTGCACACGGAATGCAGGAATTCTCAGAAAACGCACTCGCTCACAGATGAGCACAAACTCACCAGAGAAAGAATCGCTCCAGTGCAGTCTGCTGGGAGGATGCGATCCTGAGGCTGGGTGGTGGTGGTTAGGAGAGGGGCTCTGGGCGCAGACCATGGATTTGCACCCTGGCTCTGCTCCGTGTTAGCTCTGTAGCGGGGAGGTCCCTGGGCCTCCGTGTTCACGTCTGTCAATTGAGGCAGTGGCTGCAAAAGGAAAGCATGACTTGGGCCCAGCCTAGCAGTGGCTGGCTGGGGTCAGCTAGTGACATGCTGCTGAGTTGTGGGCTTTGGAAATTCCTCCGCGGAGGATCTAGAAATCCTGATGGGAAGCCAACCCACAAGACCAGGAGAAAAGCAGGGGTCCTTACAGTGCTGCCCCGGCGGCCTGGGACCTGGGACGGCCCAGCTGCCCTGTTACAGAGGCCTAGGTTGTTGCAGGCCCTTAGAAATCTAGAATTCTCCCAGCTCTCCCCTGATTAAACCAGCAGCAGAGAGAGCAGCGAGCTCCATCTGGGGACCGGTTTCATGTCCTTGCTTCTTACCCCTCCCTCCCTTCAGGCCTCAGCAGCGCAGGGCTGAGGGATGCTGGGGAAGGTGACTCCGCAGTCACCAGCCTCGGCCAGCACCCGCAAGCCCCCACTTTCTGATGACCATAGCGCTTCTTCCTTCCCAAGCAAGCGGCAAAGACCACCACTGCCTCCCCAAGGGGGGCCCAGCTCCTGCCACAGCCTCCCCGCGCAGGCACCCACATTTCCACCCCGAGGCTGCTCAGGAACTGACCCCACGCTCTGAGGTGGGGCAGGTGCGCTGCCTGCCGACGCGTCCGTTCACACCTGCTCTGCCTCCGCCGTCCCTCCGCCCACCTCTGCCAAGACCACAGTCCTGGCTGCATCCCAACAAGACAAAGTCTCTTCAGAAACACGGAGGTCCTTCGTCTAAGCCGTGAAAGGTGATGGAGCCCACCAGCCCTCAGGTATGATGGCCATCTAGGCCAATAGGCCGGAAATGACGGGGCAGCACACAACGCGAGGTGCGAGTGTGTGGCGAACCCAGGTTCAGTACGTGATGAACTTCATGCCCAAGCCCTCAGATGCACTATCGCTTGTAGAGGGCCGAATGGTGGCCCCCAAAAAGATACCTCCGCATGATGACCCCTAGAACCGCTGACTGTGACCTTATTTGGAAAAAGAGACTTGCGGATGTCTTAGTCCATTTGGGCTGCTGTAACAAAGTACCAGAGACTGGGTGGCTTATAAACAGGAGAAATTTGTTCCTCACAGTTCTGGAGGCTGGGAAGTCCGAGATCCAAGTGCTGGCAGATTTGGTGCCTGGTGAAGACCCGCTTCCAGGTTCACAGGTGGCCGACTTCTCGCTGTGCCCTCACATGATGGAAGGAGACACCTAGCACCCTCGGGCCACTTTTATAAGGGCACTGGTCACACTCCTGAGGGCTCTGCCCCCATGACCTGATCACCTCGCAAAGGCCCCTCCTCCTAATACCACCACCTCGGGGGTGAGGATGTCAACATGTGAATTTCGGGGAGACACAACCGTTCAGTCTATAGCAAAGTGTCCAACCACGTGGAGGGTCTCTAGATGAAGAGACCATCGTGGATGATCTGGGCGGGCCCTAACCCCAGCGGAGACACACAGAGAAGCCCGACGGAGGCGGAGACTAGGGTGATGCCACAGCCGAGGCACACCCACAGCCACGAGGAGCTGGAGGAGCGAAGGAGGGACCCTCCCTAGAGCCTTTGGAGGGAGCTCAGCCCTGCTCATACCTTGATATCAGACTTCAGAACTGTCAGAAAATAACTTTCTGTTGTTGCAAGCCACCACACCTGTTGTCATTTGTCATGGCAGCCACAGGAAACTAATACGCTGCTCAAGAGGAAGTGACCTGACTCCAGCTCCTTAGTCTATTTTAGGATGCAGATGTATGAGAAGGCTGTGGTTAAACCCCAGACAAGTGAGAGCCGATATGCCTGTTAAACAGATTATAGCAGTAGAAGTCCCTGAGAAATAGCCCCGCGCCGCTGTGGACCCCCCCACTCTTGCTGATTAAAGGCCGTGAGAGCCGCTGCAGCCTGCGCCTCCCACTTCACGCAGGCGTTATTGCCGTTGGAGGCAGAAGGAGCAGCAGTGAAGCTGGAAGGAGAAAGGGTAATTTAGTGGGAGCCACAATTAGACCGTCGGAACAATGCCTCTGCCGGCTCCTGAGCACTGGCTGTAATTTGGATCTACTGTGTACGTTAATGTGCCGCGTCACCAACTCTCTCGCTTTTGTTTCTGCTGTTGCCAAAACCTGCCGACTCATACATCAACCAATCACCCCCTCCTGGCGGATGCATTTTATTCGTGCCCAGGTTTTCAGCCTGGTTATTGTTTTCCTCCCTGGGAACTGCAATGCCCACCCACACGTCCCATCAAACGGAGGCAGGTAAAGCAACAAGCTGAGCAGGGGCTCGTTAACATTTCTGGAAGAATCTGATGATGTTCCCCAAACCTCCCAGCCCATTGCTGGCTGTGAGTCTATGCAAATCTGCAGCAGCTGGGGCCACTGCCGATGTCTCCATAATGACTTTCTGTCAACTGCATGTCTCCCCAACAGGGTCCACCTCCACCTGCCAAAGTCCCCATTTGCATCTGCAGCCATCCTAAAAATAGTGCCTTTCTTTGCAAAAGCTGATTTTGAGATTCAGGTGCACCGAATCCAATTGTTTCTCTTTAGAGCTGGAAACAGGAGGCATGCCGCCCAGCCAGCACCTGCGGCTTGCCCTGCGCTCGCAGGCGCAGGATTCCCCGCACAAAGCTACTGGGTGGCTGATCTGTAGAAGCAACGGGACTCAGTACCAAATTGCTGGCAGGAGATTCAAATGACATCAGTCAGATTCCTCCCCAGAAAAGAGACTCTAAAGGAACAGACAAAGTCTTGTGGTTTTGTGGAGCTTCGGATTTGAAAGGTCTGTGTTCTGGTGCCGTGGCCATCTCTGCCTCAGCACTGCCTCTCCACCCTTCCAGGACTCAGTTTTTCCATCTGCAAGATGGATGCACTCCTGGTAACCATCTCAGACCTAAGTCGGTCGGGATACTTGTTTGGGCAATCATCGTAAAAAGTTTAGAAAATACAAAATGCTGTGATAGGCAAATCAAAATAATCTATTAAATGTTTTCAGATCATCAAAGGTAAATATAAGTTTTCTCTTAAAATCGCATTGGCAGGAGGGCTCGGGCAGACTCGCTCAGGAGGAAGGTACCAGCTGAACCCATCGAAACGGGCGTGTGCGGAGCGGCGTGCTCCCTGGCTGCGCTCCGCAGCCACCTCAAAGCGCTGGTTTGCAGCCCTGCACTATTTTGTCCCCAGGGGACATTAAATAATATCCGGAGACGTTTTGGGTTGTCATTTGTTTTGGAGGGGGCTGCCAGTGGCGTGCATTGGTGGAGGCTGCTACACATCCTACGTGTACAGGGCTGTCCCATAACGAAGACCAACGTAGCCCGAGATGTAGGTGCTGCTGCTGAGCAACCCTGACCACAGCGACCTTAGCGCTCCTCAGCCCTCTGTCCTGCACGGGCCACTCGAGCCTGGGATGGTGATTGAGGTCATGCTCTTCACGTGAATGGAAGCGCCAGGTCCACCAAGCATGAGAAGATGAGATCTTCCCTTAGTCTTTCTGCTGAAGAGACCCCGTATTCATTTTGAATCTATTACAAAATAAGGAAAAATAATTTGGGAAATAGAAAATAATGAGGAAGGTAAAACGGAACACTCTTTCCAGATGCAAACTGTCCAGCACCCTGGAATTCTGGTGACGTTCACTCCACCTGCCCGGCCATGCAGCGTGGGGCGGAGCTGTGGAGGGCAGAAGCCTCTCTGCCTGGGGCTAGAAGGCGGCCACGGAAGGATCCGGAATACTGTGGATGACTTGAGAGGCTATCCACCTGGCCTGGACTTACTGAGACTGACTATGGCCCACCCAGGTCCTGAGGATGAACAAAACGTGCACCCTCCCGCCCCCACAGAGCCTGCGGGCTCTCGGGGACAGAGGATCAGCAAGACATGCCAGAGGAGGGCGTGGAGGCACGATGCGGGTGTTCCGCAGCCTCTCAGACGCAGTGAGATTCCACCTGCTGGGCACTGACAAGCCCGGTTACAAAGTCAACCTGAAAGACGGTCCGACAACCCAGGTCACTGGCATGGTGCATATTGTTATTAAATTAACCCAGACCTGCTTCCCACCACAGTTCCCGCCCGCTGCTGCGCCGTGCGCAGATGACGCCACCCTTAGCAACTCCCAGTGTCGGCGCAGTGCTGGGCCCACGTCAGGGCGGGGTGGGTAACGACCCGGTGTAGCCACAGGGCCGCCACGTGGCGCTCACAGCCAGCCCTTTGAACACAACCAGCATTTAGCGTATTCCTTTTCCTGCTCCCCAAGAGCCACACTGCATTCGGAGCCCACCCGAATCACTTAGCTAGTAAAAGCACACAGCTAAAAGAAAAGAAAAGAATTAAAAATTGAAAAGAGCTTAGATAGACAGGCATCCACGGGGCTGGTGCATGTTTCAACACAGTTTATCTCTGCAGTTCATACCCTCTGGTTGGAGCAATTTCAAGGTTGAAGGGGCAGCGACTGTCAGACATCCTTCCTCACTGTTTATTTCTCCCTGCCTTGTGCATCAGGAGGGAATTAGTTATTAGGTTTGTCACCCTGCTCATTAGGTCAAATCAAACCCCCCAGGGCCAAGGTGCTGGTCCCAGCTGGGGAACATGTGCATTCCTCTCTGTCACCGTGTTATGTAGATGTGCCACGTTCTTGTTTTACACAGAACACACTGGAATAGAGCATCTGCAGTAGGTGTAGAGACAACCGTAGTGGCCGGGACGTGGTAAATGCAGGCCAGTCCCTCTTAAGCCCCATCCGGATCATATGGTTCCCACCTCTGTGCTGTTACCCTTCCCAAGGCTCCGGGCCCACCAAGGAGTTGGGGCCAGAGACCCAGGGCGTGGGGAGAGGTGGGTGCACAGAGCTGTGCTTGGGCCCAGGGCTGACCCTGCCACAGGGTAGGGCTTAGATGACCCTCCAAACTTCCTGGCCCCTGTTTCTCCACCTGCCACTGTAAGGTGGTTGGGAGGACGCACCCCAGGTCACGAAGCTCTACGGGTACACGAGGTACTTTCATTACAGACCCCGGCCAGCAGCTCTCACAGCTGGTGGCGTCTGCACGTCTGCCTGAGCCGGCCTGTTACAGATGGGGGTTCAGATTTCCAACACACATTCGGGAAAACCGTTGTGTTCCTAGGAAATGTCATTGCACTCCGTCACCGACAAGGCCAGTGTCCTGGTGGCATGGCATGATCTGCCATTTGGCGGCCACTTCCTGCAGATATTCAGGTTGTTATCAAGAGAAACCCCAATTACAGGAAGGGCACACACAGAGCAAGGTCTCTGTGGACACACGCACTGCTGGTAAGACACTTCTCCCCGCGCCTGGGGAGGAGGAGGACGGATGAGGAGGAAGGGAGTGGTTCGAACTTCATGTCCCCTTGTATGACTGGACTGCGTAGGGTGAGGCAGAGCTCACATGTTATCCATGTATGCATTTGACTCACACATGTGTATATACACATGCTATTTTATGTCCCATTTCTCATATGGCATAGCTGTTTTAAGAAAGGAATAAAAGAAGCTTCGCCCCACCCCCTTGAATTAAGCTATGGGACAGCACCTTGCCATGGGAAGCTGCATTTAGATCTTAACATTAGCGAGACTGAGATGTCAGAGCCCACCCTTCCCCCTACATAAAAGGCAACTGGGTGAAGACGTGGTTTCGCGGGCTTCCCGGTGGAACCTCCCAGAGGAGCCAGGGGACCGGGAGTGGCTGTGTCTGGTGCCTGCTTCACCCTGGACAAAGGCTCAGCCAGGTAGTTTAGTTCCACTCAAGCCAAAGCCCCTGAAGTGCTGCTCCCAGCGGCGCAGACCCTGCCACGAGTTCCCGCACATGGGATCTGGGCCTGCGCTCTGTGTGCGGGACACCGGATCCCTGACACCCTGCCTGCTCCAAGTCCTTTCTCCTTCTCGCTGAGTCCCCTGAGGCCCCGGCCCCTCTGCCTGCCCTCCAGTCTGCTGCCGGGCCTTCCCGGGGGTCACGTCCATGCCCAGCACTGTGGGTTCCAGCTCTGCCTCTCTCACGTATCCTCTGCAAACCAAGGGCCCCATTCGAGCCGCAGCCGCTTGTCCCGAAGTGCAAAACGGAAGTGGTGTGTCCCGAAGCCCCTGCCTCCTTCCGCTGCCCTCTGCAGGGATGATCGCCAGGAGTTAGCCAAGCAAAGACTATGCCCGTGCCCCTCAGGAGGGTGGCATGGCTCTGAGGACCCGTGAGTCACAGATAATCATCACTCTGATTTATCTAGACCTTGCTTTTCAAAGGACATCGCTGATATTTTCTTCTTCATTAGGTTATCAGCTTTGTCCCCTGGGTGGGATTGCGAGGCTCTATCTCCATCCATCTGTGCCCCGCTCTCACTGAGGGCAATTGAAAAAGCCCCTTAACTATTCTTTTTCAAGGACAAAATAATGCAGATGAAGGCCTAGAGCTAGCCTGAAATCCCAAAGGAGATGTAAGTATTTGCAGAAGGAACCCATTAACAGAGAGCGAGTCAAAGTACCTGACACTGGCTGGGCCGCGTTTTATCAGCTGCTGCTGCCAGGCCCGACGGCTCCTGAATTATCAGGGGAGCCCCTCGGGGACGCTCAGAATTCACCCTGGTTTAGACGTCATCGTCCAGGTTAGAATACCAAACAGCCCGCACTGCAGGAGGCCATCAATGCATCTAACAGTTACGGACTCCCTTTCGTGCTGGGCGTGGGCGAGGCAAGGGGCAGAGGCAGATGAGGAAAGAAGGACACAGAGACAGTGAGGTCAGTGTCCAGTAACTGTGCAGGGCTTTGGGCATTGACTGAGTCCCTCGCGCACTCGTCACCCGGTCCTCGCTGATGCCCGTGTCCCAGGCCTCGGCTGTCCTTTGCGTCTGCCGCACTTTTGTCTGTTTCCATGGGATTGATTATCTTCTAAAACACAGAATTTTTAAAATTTATTGCATCATTTAAAACTTTCTATAGCCCCCTGTTGAAGTGTAAGACCCCAGAAGGAGGGCCCTTTGTCGGATGCATTCACTGATGTTTCCTAAGCACCTGGAACACGGCGTGTGGCAGGCACAGGTAGGTGTTTGCTAGTGAGTTAGCTCCGCATCCCCAAGGCTGGAACCGCAGACACAGCACTCAGTGCGCAGAGTCCGGCGCACTCAAGCGCTGCTGGGAAAAGGCGAAGCCAGGTCATGAGGAATGCCGTGTACCCTCCCACGCTAGCCTACCAGGGCTGCCGTGACGGACGGAACACCACAGGTCAGGGGACTTGAACCGCAAAAATGTATTTTCTCACAGTTCTGGAGGCTGGAAGTCCAAGGATAAAGCAAGCCAATTTAGCTTCTGGTGAGGGCTCTCCTCTTGGCTGGCAGACAGCCACCTTCTCACTGTGTCCTCACGTGGCCTTTCCTTGTAAGGGTGCACAGAGGACACCGATCCTCCCAGATTAGGGCCCCAGCCTTACGACCTCATTTAAATTACCTCCCAAAGATCCTATCTCCAAATATGGCCACGTTGAGGGTTAGGGCTTCAACACAGGAATTGGGGAGGGGGGATTCAGTCCATAGCACTTACAAAGGAGTTTGGATTTTATCCTTGGAGGATTTTAGTCACGAGGGGCACACGATCAGATTCCTGCTTTAGAAATATCAGGGAGTCCTGGGAAAGGAGGCCTCAGGAGGAGGGGATGACACACCTTGTCATCTGTCTTGGTCTCGCCATGTGTAGGGAAAAGAAGAAAGACCACCTATTGTGGGAAAAGGGAAGGGCTGTACAAACATATTTTATCCTCACCTTTTATCATGTTGAGCTCAATTCATAAGGAACATTTTAGAGCAATGAAAAGTGTGCTTTAGGGCCGCAGTCAGCTGCCTGCTCCGCAGAGTCGGGCTCCTCTGGGTGTCTGTGCAGAGGAATGATCTCGTCTCCCACGGCTTATCGCAATGGGGCCCCCGACTTCATTGCCATGCACACATGTATTATGCATTCTGCAAACTTTCAATTATTCAAGAAGTAAACCAATATTTCCTAAGGAAACCACTGAAATTAATAAAACCCTGTATTCTGTGGACTGATTTATTATCATCCCTTTGAATCTACATAGATTTTTTTTTCCTTCATGCAGCTCAAAGAGTTCTATAAAAGCTTCTGAGATCAGGCTGCTATTGCAAAGACAAGCCTGGAGGCAGTCAGGATGGAAAAATATACAAATTAAATTGCAGCATGGATCATTCACACAGGCATTCTTACTCTCGTTTAAAATAAAAAATGTAAAAATATAAAACCAACCACAAGCTTACTTGAGTGTAGCTCTCCACACTTACAAATTCCCAGGGTTATTAATTTAGCCCTCAAAACAACATTGCAGGTTACATGTAGCCTGTACAGCTGTACACAAGATAAATTCTTTGTTAATATAACACAGAAAGTTTAGAGATGGGATTGACTTTCAGGGCCTGATACCTAGGCTTGATCAGCGTCCAGCAGATCAATAGTTCCATTTGGTGACCTGGGATCTTGTTCCCTCACATAAACCAATGCATCCTGTTAAGTTCAGATTCTCATAAAATGTGTACAGGATTCCAATCATTCCTTTTTCTTCTTCTTCTTTTTATCATCTACCACGCACTTTTAAAACCAGGTTGCACAGGAGTGACTTGGGTGAAAGCTGGCTGATTAATGTTGGGCTTAAGAGTTCAACATTCAGAAGAAATACATTCAGTGTCATGAAGGAAACTCAAAAGCAACTCGTCTGTAATGTGGCGCAAAGAAATTGCCGGCACCTACAGCATTTGGACTAAAACTAAAATCTCTCCTGTTCGGTTTTTAAACACTTTGGAAAATGTCATGGAGGCTCCAGCAGCTCAGCTCTACCACCTTCACCCTACCTGCAGGTAAGGGTGGGAAGGTATCAGTGTCCTACAGAGGAAAGACCCATCTCAAAGCAGCATTAGCGACCTTGCGCCTGTACCAGCCCTACTGACAATGACTGAGAGGGAGGCATCTGTAGTCAAGAACAATAGCGTGATGCTTGTGAAAAACAAACCTGGGCTGGTTGTCAGGGGCCATCTGAAGGCCACCTAGATGGATGGTGTTTCCAAGGGTCCCAGGTGTGAGCCATGATGACGATGTTATAGGGCCATAATTCAAAATGTTACCTAACCGTCCTTGACCTTTTTTGTTTTGTGTTCAGTGTGTGCTCACATGACATGAAATAAAGCAAGAGGTGTTATTAGCAGTTAAGAGCATGACCCTGGAGTGAGACTGCCCAGATGTGAGTCCCTGCCCTGCCACTTCCAGGCTCTGTGACCATGGGCAAGTTACGATAACATCCCTTTGCCTCAGTTTCCTCATGATGAAATAGGGAACATAGCAGCACCCATTAACACTTCCCAAGGTGGCTCTGAGGGTTGAGTTTTTAACAACGCCGGGTACGGCAAGTGCTGTACGAGTTTGCTACTCTTAAGATGAAGAATGGGAAGACACTTGGGTGGGCCTTTTTCTTAAGTATAGATCTTTAAAAGACAGATGCTAAGATGGTGATAACAGATCAGATAATGAGAGAATAATTCCTACTTTATTTTTTATTTATTTATTTTTTAATTTTCATAAAGGTGAGAGAACAATCACAGCAGATACAGCAAACAGGGTTAGGATCCGGCACATGAGGCAGAGGATGGGCGGGTCTGGGAGCCTCCGCTTGTCACATTCTCTGCTCTTCTGCGTGAGTTTGTGCCCATGCAGTCGGAGGTTGAACCATCACCACCGTGGGTGGGACCACGGCTCCGCTACTGGACTGCCTTGCAGAGCCCACCATAGTGAGTAGTGACCAATCACAGTCGATTGATTATCCCACAGAGTCAAGCTTGGGGCAATCTGCTTTGGAGAAATGACTGGACCTTTGGGTTATAAACCACTCAGTAATGGCTGGATGGTTTTCCTGATGGGGACAAGAGCTCTCTGTGCCAACACCTGCAGGATGGATCTCCTACCAATCCTCTAACATTGAGCTATACGTTTTCTTGTGCAACTTTCAAAGTGTCACCTACATATTCATCTCAGGGTATTTACCCTTCCTGGGCTCCTTATTTGGGAACCTGTGCCCCATAGCTATCACCTCCCTCTATTTAGTTCTCAGAAATGACGTCGCTTTCCCAGAGAGGTCTCACTGACCTGGTTGGTTTCCATGGTGACCATCTCTTCTGTTCCTTCACTTTTCCCTCATTTGATATTTCCCAGGAAATTGTGAGTCCCATGATGACAGAATTGCGTCTGGCCAACATGGCATACTAGACACAATGTCTGGCATGCAACAGATGCTCTGTAAGTATTTTCTAAATGCATTGTGGAGGCTTTGTACCCAAAACTCACCTAAGCACACTTCTTGCTATGATCTGAATGTTTATACTCCCCCACTTCCAAATTACCATGTTGAAATCTTAACTCTCAAGGTGGTGGTATTAGGAGGTGGGGTCTTTGGAAGGAGAACAGAGCATGAGGACAGATGAGGACAGAGCCCTCATGAATGGGATTAGTGCCCTTACAAAAGAGACCCCAGAAATTTTTCTGCCATGTGAGGCTGGAATGAGAAGATGACCACCTATGGGAAAGCAGGCTCTTGCTAGAACCATGAGAAATACATTTCTGCTATTGATAAGCTGCCTAGTTTATGGTATTTTGTTATAGCAGCTCAAAAGCACTAAAACATCTATGGATGAGCAGAGCTGGGTTTGTTGACTTGTTGCAACGAGGGGGAACATTCACCTTGGGAACTGGGGGGTTCCCAGTAAGAGGGGGTTAGAAAGGACAATTATTAGATTTGAGCTTTTTGTTAGGTGATTCTGATTCAACCCTTTTCTCTGGGTCGAATCCTCTCAGAATGCCAGGATAATTCTATGATTGGGTGTATTAACACACCTTACCCATAAGGCAAGAGGAATAAAGAAAGGCTTAAGCTATAATTGCTAAAGAAACAGTAGCCACCCCTGTTAGCCAACATTGGGGGATGTTTGGCTAATTTTTATGGTTTAGGTAATGTTCATGCTATTTGTTCTGATGTGATCATGGAGTGGCCCTGTTCTGTTCTGGCACCATGATGGTCTCAGCTGTCTCTGTGTTAATGGGGGCTGTTAAGCAGCCTCCTCTTCTGTTGGTGTCTAGAAGATTTGTATGTCCGAGACAGCATACCTTGGAGAATACCAAGGTGCTGCTGCAACTATGTTATCAAAACTGCCAAGGTCTTTCAGCCTACACCCAACTAGTCGCTCACCGCACAAAGATCCAATTACTGAGACAATGATGATTGCCAAGGAAGAAAGGAATTTTAGTGGGAAAGATGTCTGTCGGTAGAATGGGAGAAATAGTCTCAAATCCAAATCCATCCCCCGACTACCAGAGATCATGGGCTTTTTAAGGAGGGGCCATGAGCACTGGGCAGGTCATGGGGGGTGGCAATGGTTGTTGCAGGGAATCTTGCTCAGGGGGCTTTGGAATCTCAACTCCTTTGTCTTGTAAAAGTTCCTGCCCTTTCTGGGAAACAACTCAAAAAGTTCAAGTAGTTAGTTAAGGGAGGAGATTATAAACAAACATATAGGGGTCATTGAAATGTGTTCATAGAGCTGGTTACAACCACCAGGACAGTTGCTAGCAAGATCAAGCCTGCCTCATGGAGCCAGGCCAGTTTGCAGGTGTCTGGGGCTGCTTTTCTCTTTTCAGAATAAGTTACAAGAGGGCTGCATTCTCTTTCTTATTCAGTCTGTTTTTCTCCCTTATCTTCAGTCCACTCTGAGCTTCTCTGCAAACCTGCGATCATTAACATTTCTTTGGGTTTCTGAATTTTTCTTCTAGTCGTGTATCTATCCACCTGTCTACACACAAACACACACACACACACACACACACACACACACACACACAGTGGGTCCTCTGTATTCACGGGTTCTGAATCCATTGATTCAAACAACTGTGGATGGATAAAATTCCACCAAGTTCCCCAAAGCAAAATTTGAACCTGCCACCTGCTGAGAATGAAGTGAGGCGCAGGCCTTGTATTCGGTATTATAAATAACCTAGAGATGATTGACAGTTAGGGGAGGCTGTGCATAGGTTACACCATTTTCTATGAAGGCCGTGAACACCCATGGATTTTGGTATTCACAGGGGGTCCTGGAACCAATTCCCCATGGACACTGAGGGACAACTATATATATCTAGAATCCCTTTATATTAATAGACAGGGAGAGTGAGTGATTGGTTCTGTTTCCCTGGTGAACCCTGACAAACACAGCCACTGGTCCCAAGGGGTGAAATGTGGAGCATAGCCCTGGCGACACGGAGAAGGCAGCAACACAGGTTGTTCCTTCCTAAAGGCAATGCGGGAGCCAGACCAGCAGCTCCACTGTCTGGAGGTCTGCCAAAAGCGAAGGATACTGCAGCGATGACGTGACGCCAATTTGGAACTGAAATGGGTTAAACACATGAGTTTGAGGTTGTCCTTTCAATTTCCCAAATTTAGCAAGCAAAAATAAGCTATTTTTTTAAGACGTCTGAATGACATCATGATTTGCAAGAGAATAGAGTCCATTAACACTGACGCTTTGAGACACAGGGAATCACTCCTCCTCACAGACTCATTAAAATGTAAAATGAGTTTCTTTGCACATAAGCACCCTAAACATACCCTGCAATAAAAAGACAAAATTAATCTAGGGAGGTTTGTTCCTACTCTTGAAATTCAGAGCAGACCACATTTCTCTGCAAGGCTTCTAGAAGGCTTCTCCTTATTTAGGTTTGAAAATACCTTTGATGTGTTAGTGCCTGCCCTGGAAGGGAAGAGAGTGGCTGATTCTAGAATCACACAGGATGAACTCTGAGATCAGGAATAGACCCTGCCTTGAAATGGTGCCGCCACGTGTTATCACTTTCAACGCTCTTAAAATCAGCTACTCAATTCAAGTACAAAAGATGGAATTTTCCCACATGCTGGACTTGGCATGATGCTTGTACTTCTGTTAAGTATTAAAGTGTTTGGTGCTGAACTTTTCAGAAAAATAAAGCAAAACCTGCTTTTTGTAATTCAATGGGACTCCTATCTAAAGCTGCTACTTTTCCCTTTGGGGCAATTGGTTGCACCTGAGTTTTGGTTCATCGAATTCGTTTTAACAAAATATTTTGGTTTCAATAACCAGAAGCAGTAAGTTACATTCAGGGAAACTAATGGATACAGTATTCATATTTCAATTTTTTATTACTGATTACTCAATTTATAGGGTGCTCAGGAAGAACAAATAAAGAGATCAGCATTGTGTTACTGCAATGATCTCAAACATAATGGAAAGTTTTAAGCAGGATGGACATTTCAATGACTTAGAATGTAGTTTTGTGGTGTTTTTTGTTGCGGTGGTGGTTTTTTGTTTTTAATTTGGAAGGAGGTCTTTGCATGCCCTATAGGTACAGGGCACCTCTCCTGCTTGTATACATCTGATTGAACTTGTGCTTTTTTCAGGGAAGACTAGGCCTCCATATTTGATTCATCAATTAAACACACAGGCTCTAGGGAGAAATTCACATCATTTTTATAAAAACAGGCCAAAGTATCAGGATGAAAGGACTCTAAATTTGTGTCTTAGCTATCCACTCAAGCACTAACAGAACTTCCTCACAAAATAACTCCTTTGAGATTATTAAACCACATTTAGCACTAAAAGCCTGTGATGTTAAGTAAAACCAAACAAAAATAGGCATTCTGGTGTAAGCTAAAGCCAAAGCCTGCTTATGTCTTGATTTGTACACAATTCTTGCCATAACGTATTTTAAATATAATTGATGCATCAATGTTTTCCTACTAATTGGAGCTACTCCTATTTTGAAATAAATATTGCGTCAAGACTGCTTCATGAACTCACAGAACCAAGAGCTACCACTCCTCCTGGAGACTAGCTGTATTTGTAGCAAGTTCCCTGAAGAATGCCTGTTTCCAGGATGTGCACACACAGAGCTCTCGTCCTAATTCCCCGGCTTCTTTGCCTCTGAGTGTTCCCAAGTCTGAGGGAGGGAGGTCTGCACCCACCCTCCCCTTTCTCTCTGGGGGCTGGAGCCTGTCCCCCCGCTTTGCTTTGCCCTGATGTCCCGCTCACCAGCTCCCAGGAGACAGTACAACAGGTCCCCTGGCTGCAGTGCAGGGACACCCCATCCCCCAACCCCCTCCAGAGGGCACTGCAGGGAGTGCAGTGGGGTCGCTGAGCTACCCAGTTTACCACATGCCAGGGAAAGTGTCACAACATGTGGACTCTGGTCATCTCTACCTAAAAATTGATCCCATATGGTGAAGGAAGAACTGTAACCACAGTACAGTTGAAGGCTTTTATTGCTTAAATTAGGGACTGCAGGATGGATGACGGGGTTGTAGAAGAAGAATTAGAGACCTTGAGAAGAATTTGGGGGGGTCCTATGACGGTGTGGTGGGTGGAAGGGACCGCTGTCTGCATTCTGCCTGAGAAAGGCACGGCTGTCCGTGGACAGGAGGATGACGCTCAGTGGGGGGTGCCTTTCTAGAGAAGGGGTCCAAGGATACTGCTGTCAACCAAGGCCAGAAGCAAGGTGGGGAAGAGAGAAGTCCCCGGCGGCAGTGACGAGGCCACAATGCTTTGAGGACAGTATGGTCATCAATTTCAGCCAGTTTCCTAGGCTATGGTGAGTTTTCTCCCCTCAGTAAGTCTAACATTTATTTCATTTTTGGAACAAAATTCAGATTCGTTTAAGGTTTAGGGGCTGTATCTGTTAGATGGGTTTCTCCAACTGCATGAACAAGCATGGCACACAGCCAAACATCGGACACCATGACATCACAACACAGCGGACACACACACACTGACAAACACACAGCTCACACACCCAGACACATGGCACACACTCACACTTACACTCACGGTCACGCACATTCACATTTATGCTCATACACACTCACGTTCGCACAGGCTCGAGCACTCACATGCACACCTGGACACACACAGATACACACCCACACATCAAGAACACACACACTTTCATTCATACACCCGCACCCCACACACTCACATACACATTTATACTCACACATTCACATTCAATAACCCATACATGCTAATATTATTCATGTAACCCCAGTGCTGTACAAGACACCCTAGACACTTCTTGTCATGCTGTGGTTTCAGAGTTATTGCCATACTGTTTTACAGGACAAAGAGTTGAGATCGAGGGAAAGTAACCCACACAAGGTCGTGCAGTAGGTCACAGAAGAACTGGAACCAAACCTTTAACTGCCACCAGTCCCACTCCACCCAGCCATCCCTGCCCCAGATCATGTGCACAAATAATTATAATTCTACATGTGCAGAATGTAATTTCCTAATTTAATGTAAAATTTGGAAGGTGAAGACCCAAATGTGACTTGCCACCAAATAAATACAGTGCTCCCAGGTGGATTCTCATGGGTTTGGTGCCAGCAGAGAACCCTGAGCGCACTTCAGTCCTCCCTCGTGGACAGAGGCCCCTGTGGCCCACCGGACGCACGAGCAGACTGCAACCTGCTCTTGTCCCCACCACCGCCTTTCACCCAAAGGCGGCCAACTGTTCCCACCATGTGCAAACAGGGCCAGTGCCGAGCTGTCACCACGCTGGCTGTGTCCGCACCTCACTTCTGTATTCTGTGTGTCACTTTCCTTTTTCTGTCCGCAAATGTTATTCAGACACATGGCGGCCTAGGTCACTCTGAACCTGAGCTGGTTCTAGGGGTTGCTCGATTTGTGAATCATTCCTTGCACAATTAATCTGTGTTAAATTTCATTTGTTGAAGTTTTTCTTTTAATATATTCAAACAGCGAATCCCTGGCGTGAAGAGACTGAGTGATGTCTGAGAACACCTGAGGTCTGCAACCTCCCAGAAGAGAGCCCGTCGGTCAGTGTGGGGGTGCCCTGGACTCACACCTCCCTGACAAAGGAGGCCCTTGCCTGCTCCCACACCCTGCTTCCTCTTCCTGACCAGCTATGTAGGTCCCTCGGGTGCCCTTTCTGGGCCCCTGAGCGTCCTGGAGCAGAAGACACGGAAGAGCCCTGCCCTGTGGCGCCCACCGCACCCCGTGACGTGCTGACCCACGTCCACGCAGAGCCCACCCTCAAAGTGTCCAAGCGGTAACCGTCAACCCTGGTGGCCTCAGATAGAGACGAGAAAGTTCAAGACTCCCTGCCCATAATTACCTACAAATCACTTTTATTTCTCTGGCTCTCATTACAGTTATATCATGTAGGATAAATCCGAGTGATCAATAAATATAAGCAAAGTGCTTTTTTCCTGACACCTCTTAGGAGGGCTTAACTTCAGAATTCTCACTCTTTATTCATCACCACCACCTGTCATGATTATCTTTCGCTTCTAACTGCTTTTCTAGGGGGAAGGAAAAATTTGCCTCTCCCTGAGGGGTTCCTTCTCAATCATTGGCTCGACCACCTTGAGAACCATTCATAGGTATCAGCTTCAGCAGTTGAAGGTCTCTCCCACCGGGTGTCTTCCCGGCATCCCTTCTGGAGTTGGGTCTCCTTATGTCTGAGTCACCAACACACCGAAGCTTTTGGAGTGAGCCCGCGGTGGACAGTGTCCCAACAGAGCATTCTGCGCGCCCTCACCGAGGAAGCTCACCCAAGGAGGGCAAGCATCTGTAAAGTGCCAGGTACCTGGGATGTGGGCATCATGGCTCCCACCCCAGACCTAGAAAGGGTGAGAGAGTCCTGGGGGTCACACAGCAGGTAGATGAAACAGCTGTGATTTGATCTCCCGTCTGCTCTCTGCAACAGCGCTCCCCTGACCCGAATCTCATCAGTGTAGCAAACACATGGCCATGACACCATATCACAAAGAAGCCAAGAAGAAACACATGAGGACGGAGCATAGGACTTCATCCAGGCGGCCGCTTGTGTTTGCAACTGCACAGAACCACACAGTTAACCAAGGGCGAGGGTCTCAGAACAAAGCGTCAACTTGCGCTCGCATCGTGCCTGTGGGAAACTCACGGCTGTTCTTCTTCATGGAACCGGCATTTTAGGTAGGATGGACTTCCTTGACTAAAAGTCACTAATATTCACAGGCGCACTGTCAAAATAATGACAGAATCAGCAAAAAAAAAAAAAAAAAAAAGAAGAATTGCAAGAATATCTCTTTTTTCAGAAGGTTAAAATGTGACTTAACAAACACATGCATAGAGTTGAGATAATGTTCTTGTACAGTTTTGTAGAATGAGAAAATAGATACCCCTGTGAGATCCTCAGGATACTTTTGTTAATTCTTATAAAAAGTAGGTTTAACCTTGGCTGGAAGATGGCAAGCTGTGGGAGTTTCAAAGGGGTAGAAGGAAATGTGAGTCTGCTTTTCACATGACTGGATAAGTCTCTGCAGAATAGGCTGTTGAAGCTCAGAGGGGCCTAGAGCAGTGGGCCCCAGCCTTTCTGGCACCAGGGACCGTTTCCATGCAAGATAATTTTTCTACAGGGGTGAAGAGTTTTGGACAAATGCTCATAAGCAGCGTGCAACCTAGATCCCTCGCATGCGCAGTTTACAGTAGGGTTCGCGCTCCTGTGAGAATCTAATGCCCACGCTGATCTGACAGGAGGCGGAGCTCAGGCAGTGATGCCAGCAATGGGGAGCGGCTGCAAATACAGATGAAGCTTCACTCACTTGCCTGCCACTCACCTCCTGCTGTGTGGCCTGGTCCCCCTGCTTGGGGACCGCAAGTCTAGAGGACCCCACCCAGCAGGGAAAGCAACTACCCTCTTTCCGTTGGGGTGCACACATCAGAGGGGGGTTCTCTGAGGCTGTGCTTCTGTTCCTCCCATCCAAAGAAGATTTATGTGTATAAGAAAAAAAGTCTTTTCTGGTACCAAGGAAAAATGGTTTTCATAAAAGTTGACATTGTGGTACATCTGCTCCTCTTTGCCCATCTGTGGTCAGGACGCTCACAGTGAACAGTCCAGCCAACATGATTGTATTAATAACTGTGTTAAAAGTGAAATTGGTACTGTGCTTCCTTGCTTGGATTTGGTTATATTTCCTAAAATTAGTTTACAGTTCTTGCATATATTTTGTTAAATGTATCCCTAGACACTTTATGTGTTTCTATACTACTTTAAGTGGTATTGCATATTTTATTTTATTTTCTAGCTGTGACTCAAAGAATTGGAAGAGTTGAATTAACAACAAAAGTACTCAAACCTGGATAATGAAGGAATCCTGTCATGTCATGCAGGAGAGGACCTACTAATAATTTTGTTTTGCACTGGCAAAAAAACCTACAACATTTATTTCATTCAATTTATGATTATTGTTATCATTGTTATTATTGCTATTTATTATTGCTATTTAGGAAAAATGACAAATATTAAAAACTACATGTGGTATAATTTTTCAGTAAATAGCTTGCAAATATATCAAAATGTATTTATAAAAATTAGGTCTATAAAATTAAATTTGCTGGAAATAATGTCCATAGACAATAATTCTCAATGGCAGAAGGTAAATTTCATGTGTGTTGTAAGTTACTGATGGATCAAATCATCAATATAAAATTTTCATGGAAAAAATGTATCCTAGTAAAAATAATTTTAGTAAAAAATGCATAGAATATAAGAAAAGACAAAATATAATTGAAAAATTCATAAATTGTTGAATTGCACAACATACAAATTTGATCAAAGTTTAAGGAAATAAGGTCTAGAAAGTACCTTATCAACAGGACTTTGGTGTTGGTATGAACCTAATAAGAATGTTTTATCCTGAACAGGAAGTCCAGATATCCTTAAGATTGACTTCAGGTTGGAAATGTCTTGTGATCCTCCATCGCTGCTGCCATTGCTGGGTTCGGACACAGTGGCTGCTGCCTCCAGGCAGGAAATAGGGGATAAGGAACCACCTGACCCTACTCTACAAGAGGGAAATCGTGCGCAATAGAATTCACATTGATGGTTAGATGGGTACACGTAAAAGAGAGGAAATCAGAAAAAAGAACACAAACCAGTCCGTTCCTGGAGGAGGTCTGAAATGAGCAGGCACAGGATGAATGATTAATGTCCTCATCAGTGACCAGCAGCCCAGCCTAGGAACTGTGGGCTGCGGGGAACTCCTGGCGACCAAGGCACTGGCCATTACTACCACTTGGGTAGCAGCTTCCTTGGTTAATTTAATGTTTGTTCACAGGGGCTCCTGATCCCTGCTGGTGTTCGTTAGCTATTCTGGGGAAGGACATAAAGTTTATTCACACAGCAGGTAGAAACGGTGTCTTCGAGTGGGGAAACGGCTGCGTGCTAAATGCCGTGGGCCTAAAACTCAGAAGAGTCTCATGGGAGGGGAGGTCATGCTGGAATGAGCAGATCTCCTAAAGCCCACACTCTATTTTACAGGGGAGGAAGCAGAAGCAACCAAAAGGTTGAAGTTCTCCACGGTGACACCGCCAATTAGGAGCAGAGCCGGGACAGGAGAACAGGCTAAGGATCCAGAAATATCCCCACCTTTCTTCTTTGCCAACTTGGGCCTCAGAGTCCGGGGGCAGTGCATGAGTTCCTGCAGCAACCATGCATTGTTCCAGAACAAATAAAAATGATGCATGTGCACATGCACATATGTACGCACCCTTCCTCTAACACACACACCACAGTTTTCAAATATGTAGATGCTATGATGATTCAGAAAATACAAAACCATTTCAAAGTGTTGCTGAATTCACATCTTATCATAATGTACTTCCTCAATTAATGTTTATTAAAAAGACAACCATCTCATATGAACTCTCCCCAAATCGATATTGCAAAGGGGTTTTACTGAAAATGTTCAGTAGCCACTACCCTGTGCCACACTTCTAATGCTTACGCATTTCTAACTTCCCAATCTAAAAGAAACAAGATAAAGTTAGGGGAAATGCAAGAACATTCAAGAATCCTTTCCTTTTCCCAGTCTAAGATAATTAGAACCTCCTGTGGATTTTGTTGAATAGCTCATCTGTATGGTAAACAGTGAACACCCTACATTTCTTCCCGAAAGGTAGCAATTGTGGTATTGATTTGTTACTGCTAGTGCTAGTGTTATATCTGTGAGTTATCATGTAAATGAGCACAGAGATGTTTAGGAGAAAGCAATCATTCTGTTAAGGAAGAAATTTAATTGGAACTCCAAACTGTTCAAATCTTTTTTTTCCCCAAACTACTAATTTCTTTAAATGCATCTTTACAATAGAACAAATAAAAGAACAAAGTCACAGATGTTTTAATTACCACTTAGAATCTATTGTCTTCTAGTATTGACAGAGGATTGCATGTGTCCACATAGAGTATTATCTTTATTTTTCGCAAGGAACATTTAGTTCAATTGCATCAGAAGATCCTTGGATTGCACAGTCTTAGATTGGAAGATATCGTATTCTAACTGAGACCATCCCTAGACAGCTTTACAATTGGGAAGATATTAATAACATTTAAATCAGCCAAGAGCCACAACCTGAGAATCTGCTGTATTTCTTAAGTAGAATTTAAAAGGGTTCTGAACTATAGGCCAAGTAGACCAAGAATGCCAACAATTTGTTCATATTGATTGACTAACAGCGTTGAGATATTAGATGAACTAATAATTATTTAAAATCACAAGAATTTCTATAAGATGCATTGTTTCCTCGCCGACCCTGCATGTGTGCAACTTGCACTTTATAAAACTTGAATTCAAGCCTTTATATTGACGTCACGTCATCGTAGATCAGAGTCGCCAGGGATCAGACTTGATACGGTTTGTGGAGGGCAACATCTGTGAGGGGGAGGGAAGCAGGACCGTGCAGAGGATGAAGAGACACAGGATCATCTCTTGTCACAGAGGCCTCTGCGGACCCCACAGGGAGCATGGGGGCTGGGTTGGTCCTTGAGAAGGGGTGCTCTATTCACAAACCCCATATCCCCAAATAAAAGACCAAGGGCAGGCCACGCCCAGACTTCAAGAACTACCAATAAGAGGTAAAGTAATGATGATACAAACGCTCCCTCCATTGAGAATTTACACGTTAGATCCCAAACAGCGCATTTCACAGGCATCATTCTATAAGATAGGTGTATTCCTGGGACTTTTGTAACACAAGACTACAAACTGGGTGCCTTAAAACAACAGATATTTATTCTTTCACAGTTCTAGAGGCCAGAAATCTGGAGCCAGGGTGTTAGCAGCGTTAAGTCTATCTGAGGGCTCCAAGGGAGGCTCTGCCCCATATCTCTCTCCAGCTGTTCTTGGCATTCCTCGGCATGCAGATGCAGCTCTCCAATCTCCAACTCTGTTACCATAGAGCATTCCCCACTCTTGGGGATATACTTCTCCTCTGATATGGACAGCAGTCGTTGAATTAAGAGCCTGCTCTATGCCGGAATGACCTCATCTTGACATATTACATCTGCAATGACCCTATTTCCAGACTAGGTCACATTCTGAGGTGCCTGGGATTAAGACTGCAACATATGAATTGGAAAAGGGAGCGACACAATTCACCCTACAGCAGTAGGCATTCTCATTGCCATTTCACATACATGGAAACCAACAGCATCAGCCAGGGTCCACACAGGAAAATAGAAATCACACCAGTTATTTTTAACAGAGAGAATCTAATACAGAAAATTGGTTAAATAGGTATGAGAACATTGACAAGGTACAAGAGGATCACAGCACGGAGATGGAACATGCAGGAAGCAGCTCCATCCTCTGGGACTGGCGGAAGCAAGTGAAGAAGCCTGAGATTACTAGAATTTAGAAAACTGGATGAGGGTGTAGAGGATTTGGGCCCCCTGGTGCTAGTGGCTCTGGAGCTTTTAAGGCAGGAGCTCATGACACTGACACCTAAGTCTCAGAAATCGGGGTGCTGTCCTGGAGCTGCTATCTGGGAGCATGAGTCAAATTCGGAAACTGAAACCAGCAGGCGCTGCCCTGGTAAGGGGTGTTGCTTGGAGGAGCAAACAGTGGGGTGCGTTGCCCGCTGTCCCTTGCCTAGTGGTCTCCACCCGGTGTCCCTGTTGGCTGCAGAGCCCAACAAGGAGGAACTGGCAAAGCAGAAATGTGGTTTGCAGAGCTCCAGCCTGAGCGCCACAAAACAGAGTCCAGAAGGGTGAGCTTGGGGCTACGACAGCTCACTAAACAAGTCGCCAAAATTCGGAAATCTCAGCCCGCCTCTGTGGCTAGGGTGTCAACTCAGGTGCGATTCCAAAATCAGATCCTGACCATTTGGTTTACTTCCTTTTCAAATGGGTATTTAAGAGAGATAAATGTGTGCTACTTCTACTCTCACAACCATCGGAATCCAAAAACCGATACTGGAAGACTAGCAATTTATTCTAAGCAGTCACTGAAAAGCTGTCTTCTTCATGATGGATCTAATTAGCCAACTTTGGGCCATGAGTAAAAAGATGGTTCCTCTGCCTTCTGCAGACTGTGTTCAAGGTCAGGGCTGAGTAAAAGAAATGTGCACACAGAGGCCGGGCAGCCGGAAATCTGCTGACCCTCAAAATAGGCAGGAAAACACAGAGTGCAGAGCCGTAGTAAACTCAATTAGCTTTTTCCAATCAAATAAAGATCAGAAAAATTGGATTTAGGATGGAAACATGTGAAATTAAGTTAATAATCTAGAAGTAGATGAAATGTTCCTATGACAGGAAGCCAACTAAGTTAGTCCTTGGGTGAAAAATGAGATAACACCAGTATTCCAAAGAGTGGGGTTTCTTAACGTCACAACACGTGCGTCTTTCCTGCACAGCCGTGCTTTGCTCTGTTAACAGATATTTTCCTGAAATATTTAAGCTGGATGTTTGTAAATCAGATCATATTTGGCTTACACTTCTGTTCTGTCTCTGAGGCTTTCTATTTCGTGATAAATGACCTAGTAGTCACACCGTCTTTAATGTTCTGTAGCAGCATGAATTTAAAGAAACCCCAGTTACTTACTCTTTCTTACCAGATAAACTGAAAGCAGGACATTTGTGTAATGAACCCATTTTCTACACCTTACAAGATTTAGAGACACTTACACCTTCTTTTCTAAATTCATGGGACCACAGCAGACCCAGTCCAGGACCTGAGCCTCACTTGCTTGTTTGTGGCGGTTCAGCCACAGCGAAGAGACAATCACAGCCTTTGACAAGGAAGCAGGGAGAAGCTGTATTAGTTCACTCCGGCTGCTATGACAAAATGCCATACACTGTGTGGCTTACAAACTACAAAAATCTATTTCTCGCAGCTCTGGAGGCAGGAAGTTCCACATCAGAACAGATTCTGGTGAGAGCCCATTTCCAGGTTCACAGATGGCACCTTTTCACTGAGTCACGTGGTGGAAGGGGCAAGAGGCCTCTTTTATAAGAGCACTAATGCCAGTCACGAGGGCTCTGCCTTTATTACCTAATTGCCTCCTAATGCCATCACATTGGGGCTTCAATATATGAATTTGGGAGTGATACAAACATTTAGTCCATAGCAGGCATTAACCACGGCAGGTAGGGAAGATGACTCTTTGATTTGTTGGATTTCCTTCCTTCTAAATATAGCGGACCCTTGGACTTGAATTTCTCTAAAATGTCCACTTCCTGCTTGTTTTTAACCCAAGACAAAAAGCCCTTGACCATCAACAACTCACGTACTATGTCAGGGCAGTCTCAGTGGGCTCTGCGCCCCTAACTCTGTCAGCCTCCACCCTGTCTGGGGTGCCCTCTGCTGCATCCTTCCTCTTGTCTGGGCCCCTGGCTCCATACCCAGAGGACATGGACCAGAGGGAGAGTAGGCAGAAAGGGATGCAGACTCTCGGACTCTTGCTTCACCTCTTTCCCCCTAGGAGGTCTTGCTCAGCTGATGTCATCTGCAAAACAGAAGAGAACCTGATAATGCTTACCTTGGATGGGGTGTTCACAGGATGAAATAAGACGGCATGAAGAAGTCTAGCACAGAGCTAGCATAAACCGCTTGCTCATCTCAGCTCCCTGGTGCTGGTTGCTCAGGTTCCCAGATGAGCAAAGTCTCAGACAGACAGACAGAAGCCTTTAGACAGCTTGGCCACCATCTCACTGTCTTCTGAGCTTCCTTTAGATATCAAAGGACACTTTCATGTAAAGATCTAGGTATATTCATTGGCAAATACATACATTCAAACCCTGACTCGGCAGTGTTGGAGTCATAAGGTAAGGAGTTCAGAGACCGTCTGTGCCATCCTTGTTTCCTTAACCAGCTGGGCAGCTCCCTTGGGTAAACAGTTACCAAGGGCTGGGCAAGGGCCGGCCCTGCATCAGTTCATTTAGTTCTCACAGCTGCTCTAAAAGGTGAGAATTATCCTGATTTACATGTGGTAAAATAACCGTACCCAAGATCATCCAACTGATCAGTAGCAAAGTCAGGACGATGGGTGGTCCGGGGCTCTTTCCACCTTATTGTATTAAGTCCTTTGAGCCTTCTGTGACTTTCAGGCAGAGCCGCCCTCACTGTTACTCTCCAGGGGTGGATTCTGAGTACCGAACCTGAGGCCACCCTTTCCATTATTTAGAGAGGATCAAGTGAGAATGAGAGGCTGACCTCAGGAGAGCAGCTGTCTGACTGCAAGACAACCACACACACACATGCACAGATGCACACAAGCACACACACATAGCCAGACTTACAGCAGATGTAAGCCTGTGGGGGCGGCTGATACTGTGGGTACCCTTTGAGCAAGAAGGCCTATCGTGTCACTCCTGGGGGGTTTGGGTCTATACAGAGCACTCTCATTGGCCAAAATCAGGGAAGGGGCATCAACAGCCTCTCTAACAGCAGGTGCAGCTCCAGGAGAAAGGGGGTGAGCCAAGTCGGGGAAGAGAGGAGAGTGGCTGTGCAAGGCTGGCTGGCTGCGTGAGCCTTGGGGTCTGTGGGGTGAGAAGGATCACACAGCTGCTCCTCGGGGCTGGGAAATGAGCTTCGGGAACGTTTGTCCACCTGGGAGCTAATGGCTTCTGGTTTTCTCTTAGCGGCCTGGGAAGAGAAGGGAATAAAGAGATAAGGACAGTTGACAGGAAGAAACTTGATGGGCTGTGAAAGCCAAGGAATCTCTTCTTTCTAGAGTGAGCTGGAAAACGGTCATCTTAGTCCAATAGGGTAGCTACAACAAAATACCTGAGACTGAATAATTGATAAAAAACAGAAATTTAGCTCTCACAGTGTGGAGGCTGGAAAGTCCAGGATCAAGGTGCCGCCTTTTGGTGTCTGGTGAGGGCCTTTCTTCTGCCTCCTCCAGACGGGGGATGCTATGTTCTCACATGAGAGGGATGAACTCCTTCCAAAAGCCCTTTTATAAGGTACCTAATCCCATACTTGGGGGAGAGCCCCCCTGGCCTAATTACCTTATAAAGCCCTCACCTGTTAATACCAGCACATTGGCGACACCTGAGTTTTGGAGGGACATGCTCAAACCACAGCAAGAGCCCATCGCTGTAGTGCAGACACACGAAACCCAGGTGAGAATGCAACATGACAGGAAGCCACATACGGATTGGCTCCCACGAAGAAGTCAGAATAGATTGCATTAAAATTGCTCCCCATGGACATACTTCCACTGCCTGGAGTACATCCTGGAAATCAATGAGCATTGTACTTCACTCATCAGGATGTCTTTTAGAATAATTAATTAATCAGGGCATTAAGCTATGGAAATAAGATCTACTTTTCATTACTTGTGTTCTTAAAAAAATGATTCAAAAAGATTTAATAACTGTGAGAGCTTTAAGGTGTCTGTATTTCATAGAATATGCTGCATTCTGTGAAGATAACTGATTTCATTTGTTTTGTTCTCATTATTACACTTATTTTCAAAATGTGCTCAAATTGTATAATAAAACTAAAAATTCAACATTTCTTTTTAATTTCAGAAAAAAATAAAATTACAGTTGTGACCTTACAGTTCAGGTCTATTCTTCAGAGCTTTCACCATGGCATTGGACTCAAGAACTAATATTAAAAACCCTTGTTACTGGGTTCTCCGATCTAGAACTTTGTAACAGGAATTCAATGAGATGTGTCTGTAAACAGGTTATTTATTTACATTTTATGTAGCCTCTGAGTTTCATTCAAGTGTGGCCCCCACGGACTCTGAATTTGGCACCTGCCTCCTGTCACTTCTTTTCTAAAGCGTGTGGCCCTGATGGTTTCAATTCCTACCCCTGCATCCTACACCTGCGAGATCTGTTTGTTCCTTTCATTGTGATATCATTTTCCTCACCTCTTCCTCATCTCACAAGGTTTTTTTTTCACATAATTTACCTAACTATTCAGGTTCACAAATGCATCAGATTTCAAGCATGAAAAGTAAAAATAAATCCCCATTAAGATAGATAATAATGAAACTTCAAAAAACCCAAAGGCAGGTAAATTTCTACAAGCTACCAGGATGCATGCACACACACACACACACACACGCACACACGCAATTAAAGATGAAATGTGTGATTTTGAAACAAAAGTGTAGTTTATTATATCTCCAACAAGAAGCAGTACAATTAACCGAAGTATGAGCCTAAACTGTCAACACAGTTTTGCCATCTTAACGGTAGCTTGTTTATGCCAGCAGCAAAGAAGCCTGGAGAGTTAGTGGCCATCAAATTGCAAAAGGCGTTTTCTACAGCTTGTTGAGAATTGCATATTTTTCCTTGCAAGAAGTGGTCCAAAACCTAGGAGAAGTGGCAGTCAGTTGGTGCAAGGTCTGGTGAATACAGTGGATGATGGAGAGTTTCCAAGTCCAGCTTCTGTAGTTTGAGCAGCATTGTTTGTGCGACATCTGGTCGAGCATTCTCTTGCAAGAGGATTGACCTGTCTCTGTTGACCAATCTTGACTGCTTAATCACAAGTATCTTCATCATTTCATCCGATTAGCTGCAGTAGACATCCGCTGTAATCGATTGACTAGGTTTCATAATACCAATGCTGGACCACAAAACAGACGTCATTAGCTTTTTTCGATGAATATTAATTTTGGAATGTGTTTTGGCACTTCTTCTTCATTCAACCATGGTGCCAAATGCTTGTGATTGTCAAAAACAACCCATTTTTCATCACACATAACAATACAGTGTAGAAATGGTTCACCTTTATGTCATGACAGCAAAGAAAGGCAAGCTTCGAGATGATTTCTGATGCTTGTTTAATTCATGTAGAACCCATCTATCCAGCTTCTTTACCTTGTTGACTTGTTTCAAATGGTCTGATATTGTTGGAATTGTAATGTCAAACCTTGCTGCTAATTCACACATAGGTTGAGATAGATTTGTTTCCACTACAGCTTTCAGTTCATCATTATCCACCTTTGTCTCAGGTCACCCATGTGGCTCATTTTCAAGATTAAAATCACCAGAATGGAACCATCCACATACTATGTGTTCGTTAGCCATATCCTTCCCAAACACTTTGTTGATATTTTGATCTATCTGCGTTGCATTGGTTCCACAACGGAACTCATATTAAAAAATAACATGAATTTTTTACTTATCCATGGTTTTACAAAAATGGCTCTAAAAAATTTTTTGAAAGATAATCACAATCCAAAATGTGCATTTGAAAGACTGAGGATGTACCTTCACAATAAAAATAAAACAAGAAGTGTCAAAGTGAAATGTCAGCGAGATCAACTGTCAAACTTAGTACTTAAGGAAATCGGACATTTCATACTTAATAACCTAAGTCTATGTATATACGTGTGTATACTTACATGTATATATGTATATACATGTAGGTATGCATATTTACACACACACACTGTGTCTGTGGATAGAGAATCTTTTGAAGGAATAATAGCTGACTTAATAACAACCAATTAAACCGGAAAAAAATGGAACTAACATTTTCAATGGGGGGTCGGGAGGAGGGAGAGGATAAAATTTCATATCCATTGAAAATATCTTCCAGGAATAAGAGCCAAATAAACATTCATCACACAACAAAAAGTGGGAGTGCTTTCAATAGTGACAAAAAGAAATTCTTAAGGAAGTAGGTCAGGCAGAAAGAGAATTATCTCACATAGAGGTTTAAAATGCAAGAAGAAAATTAGAGCAAAGAAAGTGGAAAATATGAATAAATCTAAATAAAATTTATAAAATTAAAAGAAAAATGTCTCTGGGGATTGAAACATTTTTTTAAAAAACCCACGATAACAGTAAATAAGGCAGGAGACGGTAAAACATGCTCAAGTGTGAGAAGTTCCTTCCATTGTCAGAAAGGAGCACAAAAGCACTGAATTATTTTAGAAGTGGTAGGTTAAGTAGGCATGTTACACTTGGTATTAGCATTAAAAGAAGAGAAACAAAGTGTATAATTCCTAAACCTGTGAAGGAGGAAAAATTTATTTAAAAAGAAACTCTGTTAATCTAAAAGAATTCAAAGGAGGAAAAGAAAAACATGGAACATGTTGGAAAACTACAATCACAAAGTAAGATGGGGCATTTAAACCAAATACATCAGCAACTGCATTAAATATGAACAGAATTTTCTCATAATAAAGAGCTTAAAATATCACCAAAAAATATAATACATTGTGAATAAATGAGTTCTAGCTCCATGATGCAGGTTTGGTTTGATAGCAGAAACTCAGCAAATATAATCCAAGGTATTAACGGAACAAATAAGGAAAGATGTAGATGCAGAAACAACATTTGATAGAATTTTCCATGATAAAAATTATACATTGCCTAAGAAACTAGAAATAGAAAAGATATTTCTCAGCCCAATAAAGAGCATCTACAGAAAGATCTATAACCTTATATGCAAAGGTTAAAAAGGTCATATCTTTCGTTTTGAGATCAAAAATAGAACAAGATGCTTTGTATCAAAAATTCCTTCCAACATTGTACCATTGGACCCAAGCAGCATAATAAGACAAGAATAACAAAGACAAGTAAAATATTAGAACTAGAAAGGGGTGAATATGATTTGGGGGATGATAGGAGTTTTGTTACATTAAAAAGACTTTATAAATAATTCATTAGAATTAATGGGGAAATTTAGCAAAATTATAAGCTTACTAAAATTTGACATGTGAAAATCATTTTCATTTCTGCATTTCTAAAATAAAAGGATACAAAACAAAAATAAAAATACAAAAGCATCCAGGAAATGTGTATGTATACATGTGTGTGTATACATGTGTATTCATATGTACACATATGTATATACATACACACATGTATATATTTTTGCAATAGCAAATAAAAAAAGAAAGAAATACCTAGTTAAAAAACAAATAAACAAACAAACACACAAAAAACCCTAGAAACTGTATGCAAGGCTTCTACAGGGAAAATTATAAAACAACCAAAAACCCAAACTCTACCACTATACAATATATACATGTAATAGAATTCAACTTTTAAATCTATTAAAATTAAAAAAAGAAAAGGAACAAAAATATAATTAAGAGATATTAAAGTAGGACCCAAATAAATGGAAACCATAGGTTAATAGACCTTACTTTGTGAAGATTTCAATTCCCGAAATTTAGTAGTGTGATGTCTCCAGCTTTGCTCCTTTTATACAACATTGCTTTGCCCATTCAGGTTTTTTGTGGTTCCATAGAATTTTTTGCTATTTCTATGAATAATGACATTGGAATTTTGATAGGTATTACATTCAATCTATATAGTTCTTTGAGTAGTATGGACATTTTAATTATTAATCTATTACTTTTCCAATTCAAGAACAGGGGATATCTTTCCATTTATTCTGTCTTCTTCAATTTCTTTTATTAGTTTCATAGTTTTCAGCATACAAGTCTTTCACCTTCTTAATCCTTAATTAAATTTATTCCTAAGTATTTTATATTTTCATAGCTATTATAAATGGGATTTTTTAAATTTCTTTTTTTTTGGATACTTCGTTGTTGGTATATAGAAATGCTACTGATTTTTGTATGTTGATTTCTTAACTTGCAATTTTACTGAATTTATTTATCAGTTCTAGCAGTTTTTTGGTGGAGTCTTTTCACTATCTGATTTCAAAATATATTACAAAGCTATAGGAAATCAAAACAGCATGATATTGACATAAAAACAGACACAGTGATTGATGGAACAGGATAGAGAAATAAACCTACAAGTTGACACTCAACTGATTTTCTACAAAGGTGCCAAAAATACACAATGGGTAAAGGATAGTCTCTTCAATAAGTTATGTTGGGAAAACTGGATATCCACATGCAGAAGAATGAAATTGCATTGTTATCTCACAGCATACACAAAAATAAACTCAAAATGGGTTAAAGACTTCAATGTAAGGCCAGAAACTGTAAAGCTACTACAAGAACACACAGGGGAAAATTTCCACTACATTGGTCTGGGCAATGATTTCTTGGATATGAGCCCCAAAGCATGGGAAACAAGAGCAAAAACAGACAAACAGAATTACAACAAACTAAAAAGCTTCTGCGCAGCACAAAAAAAAATTAACAGAGTGAAGAGACAATTCATGGACTGGGAGAAAATATTTGTAAACCGTACATCGATAAGTGGTTAATATCCAAAATATATGAGAAATTCAAACAACTTAATGATAAGAAAATGAAAAAAAAATCTGATTTAAAAATGAGCAAAAGACCTAAATAGACAGTTCTTTAAAAAAGACATATAACTGGCCAACAGATGTATGAAAAAATGCTTAATGTCACTCATCATCAGAGAAATGCAAATTAAAACCACAAGAAGATATCACCTTATACCTGTTAGAATGGCTATTACCAAAAAGAGGAAAGATAAAAAGTGTTGGTGAGGATATGGAGAGAAGGGAACCGTTGGTGGGAATGTAAATTAATATCACCATTATGGAAAACAGTTAAAAAATTAAACTTAAAGAATTAAAAATATAACTACCATACGATTCAACAATTCCACTACAGGATGCATATCCAAATGAAATGAGATCAGTATGTCAAAGAGATAGCCGCACTCCGTGTTTATTGCAGCATGATTAACAGCAGCCAAGATATGGAATCAACCTAAGTGTCCACCAACACCTGAATGGAGAAAGCAAATGTGGTATTTATACACAATGGAATACTATTGAGCCTTAAAAAAGAAAAAAATTCCGGCATTTGCAACAACCTCATTGAATTTGAATGACATTATGCTAAGTAAAATAAGCCAGGCACAGAAAGACCAACACTGCATGATCTCACTTGCATATGGAACGTGAAAAAGTCAAACACACAGAAGTGGAGAGTGAAATGGTGATTACCAGAGGCTTTGGGGGAGGGGAAGAGGGTAAATGGGAAAATGCTGTTCAAAGGGCACAAAGGGTCAGACAGGAGAAATAAGCTTTAGTGATCTGTTGCACAGAATAGTGACTACAGTTAATAACAAAGTGTTGCATATTTCAAAATTTCTAAAAGGAGATTTTAAATGTTCTTACTACAAAAATAATGCCACGTGAGGTGATGCATATGTTAATTGGCTTGGTTTAATCATTCCACAATGTATACAAATAACAACACATTGTACCCCATAAATATATGCAATTATCATGTCAATTATAAACAAAATTAAAAAAAGTAAGATTTTGACTCTTCCCGAATTTATTTACAGAGTCAACAAAATCTCAGCTAACATTGCAGCAGGATTTTGGAAAGCTTGACAAGCTGATTCTATTAATAAAATTTATTTGGGAATTTAGAGGGACTTGAATATCCAAGTTACTCTTGAAGAAGAATTAGGAAATTGAAAAACTATTTACCATATCTGAAGCATTATTATAAATTTACGGCAACCAAGGCAGTAGGACACTTGTTCACGAAGAGACTAATGAAGTAGGTGGAAGAAAATCGGGGCTAGGAACAAATTTGTACATGCACAGACTCTTGACATAAGCCAGCGTGACACTTAAGACTGGTAAGAACTGGTGTCCTTTTGAAAAGTCCTTCTGGAATAATTAGGTATCCATACAGAAATGTGTACTTAAAATCAGAGCTCTACCTCACAGACCAGATATTAAAAACTTATTTTCAGGTGGATTAATGTCATAAATGCAAAAACACAATCATAAAGCACGTAGACGATTACATAGAAGAAGATCTTCCCAACTTTGGGACAGGATAGGGTTTCTTTAATAAGATCTTTAAAATGCACAAATTATTGAGTTTGAATGCATTAAATGTAAGCACTTCTGTTTACTACAAGACATGATACAGTGAAAAGAAGTGTCCAGGTATTTGCCAGACGCCCCAGGTTTGCTGGCTTGCACGGTTGATGTTGGCACCATAACTAGGGTCGGGAGCAGAGGATGGTGAGGAAGAGGAGCACAAGTGGGGAGTGGTAGATTTGGCTTGAACATGTTGAATCGGACATGCCATGAGATGCACATGTGAGACCTAAACTCTCCAATGGGATGAGTACATGTCTGGGAATGCCACCGCCTTTGGAGACCAGCTTTCCCCACTGTGACCTCACCCATACTGTGCTTTTACCTGTGTCACCTGCAGAAAGGTGACTCAAATCCACTTCCCTGCCTAGAGATACATATCTCTCAACACACACTCTTTGCATCTGCTTATTAGAATGTCAGCTCCTAGAATTCCATCATTTTCAAACACTCACAATTGTTTTCTTTCCCAAACCAGGCCTTCCTCCTGACTTCATTAGTAAACATTTTTCTAAACATATAGACATGAAACTCTGGAGTCATCTTTGATTCTTTTCTCTTCCTTCCTGCCTCCCTCCACAGCTGAACAACCAATCATCCCCAAGCCTTGGGAAATTTCCTGTGTATGTTTAGGGCCACATCTTCCATTCCTTTTCCTCCCTTCCAACTGCCCAGCCTCTGGCTGGCCACGCTTAGGCATCTCACCCCTAGACTACCATGAGAGGCTTCTTACCATCTCTCTGCCTCCGGTTCATCATTACCAGACCATTTCTCCTATGAATGTGTCCCTTTGGTGTCAAAAGTGTTCAAGGGTGGTCATGGCCAGGAGCAAACACAAAACCATCTTTGGGGCATCTGGCTGCACCCCGACATGTGCTAATCCCTTAGGTGTGTTCTGTCATAATCGGTTGCTGTTCCTCCTTTTCCTACCTCTGTACCTCTTCTCATGCACCACTCACCACCCAGAATGTTCTCTCTTATATCTGCTTTCCTAAATTCTGTTTATTTTTTTATAATATGACTAAATGTCTGCACCGAATCATCCAAGCTTCAGTTGCCCTCCTCTGGAATGCTAGACTATGTGATCATCCACTTACAGAAACATCTGACCCAGAGCAATGTGGTTGTAGCATCCCCGTGAAAGTTCTAATCTTGGCTCATGGTATGGTGAGCCGCCTGTGTTCAGAGGCACTAGGTCATGCGACTTTGTAGCCCTTGTGGTCCTTAACAAGGTATTTTCCACATAATAAATATTAAATATTTATTGAAGGGAAAATATGCTACCAATTCCTCTGAGCATCACATGTGACACATATAGAGATAATTAAGGGTGTCCTATTTTAAAAGCACCCTTATTCTGGAGTTCCAAATCTTGTGATATACACCTCACTGATGAATACAAGTCTTCCCCTAGACAAGTAAAGATTTCAAGAAATTAGCCAAGAAAACTCCACTTCTTCCCAATGTTGACAGAGAATACCAAAATTGAGATATTTGTTGCCAAAGAAATTACTACGAAGTCCAAGAAAGCATGAATTACAATGGTTCTTGTGATCATTAATCTTTTAATTTTTTCTGCTTGAGGATAATGCCTCCTTTTAAAACAAGGAAATAAAACATTTGGTACAACCGAGAAAAAGAAGAAAGGGAAGAAGCCACGAAAGCTGATCTGTCACTACAATGTACATCTAGTTTCACCCTTTCTACCCTGTCCCTGGGAAGAAAAATGCTTCCTACAGTACAGCAGGCCTTGCTTCCTGGGCTGCTCGTGCTGAATTACCCGGGGAATCGGGGTAGGGAGAAAATGAGCGAGCAGGAAGTCACAGACGATGCAGAACGCTCACTTCCGCCATCATTTCTGATCTGCCCCATCTCAGTGCATCACCCAGCAGTGCCCAGCCAGACCCCATTTCAGTTCTGTGGAGCTGAGAATCGGTTCACCTGAAGATACTGAACAAAAGCAGGTACAGAAGTCGGGATTCTCACACGTTGGAGGACCTCTCGTCCACCCCAAGTGCCAGGGCCACAGGCACCCTCCTGGATTTCCAGATGTCAGGGCATGTCTGGGTCTGTCTGAGGTTTCAAACTCTCCTCTAAAGGTAGGGGGCTCAGTGGTCTCTGAGGCCTCAGTGTTTGAGGAGGGGCGGCTCCAAGAGCCTTTAGGCAATCAGAGCACCTCGAGATTCCTCTGGAAGAGTTCAGATTTTGGGGGTTCTTCATAGGGAAACCCAACAAGCCTATCCCAAACCAACTCTGCACTGATCACTCAGTAATAAAAGGTCCTTCCTCTTCCGGGAAGTCCAGACTCACCCGAGTGTTCACAGTGGTGGGAAGGGACTTCCCACAACTACCCTCAGGAGAATGCCCTGCACCTTGAGTAAGCCCCAGTATCACAGCCCTGGAGCCAAGATATAACATAATACGTGAGAACGGGTGTCAGAAATGAAGGCGCACGGCATTGTCCGTAGGCGTCGTAGGAGAGCTCAGAGGAAAAGTAAAGTTTTGTCATTATACATACAAGGTACTTTGGAACCCCATGTTACACAACAGCACACAGTGGAGTTTACAAGTACTCACTGCCTCTCTCTTAAAGTTTCGTAAGTAAGAATACCAAAAGGACCCAGTTAGCGGGGTCCCTGTCCTCCAGGACACTAATGCCAACTTGGCTCCTGTGTCTTCACCATGGGCTAGAGCACACTCCCGGACCTCTTTTCTGTCCCCTGACTTCACTCCGTGCTGTGCTAGGCAGTCGTCTGGAGAGGTTACACCTGCAAATCCCACCGGGCCTCCTCCCGATAAAAACAGTTACTGGGGCTGGGGCTGGGGCTGGGCATGGTGGCTCACGCCTGTAATCCCAGCACTCTGGGAGGCCAAGGGAGGAGAATTGTTTAGAGCTCAGGAGTTCGAGACCAGCCCAAGCAAGAGTGAGACCCCGTCTCTACTAAAAAAATAGAAAGAAATTAGCTGGACAACTAAAAATATATAGAAAAAATTAGCTGGGCATGGTGGTCCATGCCTGTAGTCCCAACTACTCAGGACTGAGGCAGGATGATTGCTTGAGCCCAGGAGTTTGAGGTTGCTGTGAGCTAGGCTGACACCATAGTACTCTAGCCCGGTCAACAGAGTGAGATTCTGTCTCAAAAAAAAAATAAAATAAAGAAAAAAACAATTACTGGGTTGGGCTGCTTTCAGCTTCCTATAAAGTCATGTCTTAGTCTGTTTAATGTTGCTATGAAAGAATAGAATACCTGAGGCTGGGTAATTTCAGAAGAAAAGGAGTTTATTTGGCTCACAATTCTGATGCCTGGGAAAGTTCAGGATTGGAAATCTGCATCTGGCAAGGGCTGCAGGCTGCTTCCACTTGTGGCAGGGGGTGAAAGGGAGGCAGGGTGTGCAGAGAATCACATGGCGAGAGAGGAAGCAAAAGAAGAGAGGGCGAGGGGAGCTGCCAGGCTCTCTCTAACAACCAGCTCTCCCAGGAGCGGACAGAGTGAGAACTCACTGACATCCCCAGGGAGGGCCTTAGTCTGTTCACCAGAGGTTGGGCTCTATGACCCAAATATCTTCCACTAGGCCCCACAGCCGACACTGGGATCAAATTTCAACATGGGGTTTAGAGAGACAAACCTCCAAACTTAAGCAGGTCGATTCATCTTAACCTGCCTGGTACTGTCTCCTATGTCCTGGTGGTTCCTTATCACTCACCTAACTTCCTGCTCACAGCGTCCAAGGCACCCGGATGCCTCATGCTGAATAGAGCTGGTCCGTCCTGACCTCTGCTTCCCCTCCTAAGCCACTCAGCCTCTGGACTAGCCTGGTTTCCAACAGCTTTGGGAGAACACTCTCCATTCTCTTCCCAGCATAGGTGCCCAGGGCCCGACCCCAGGTATCTGGGACCTTTGTTACTACTGTGTTGGCTCCACTCTAACTAGACCCAGGTGGCTATGCAACCCTGACTCCATGAACGCCCCGCATGTGCCACCAGTGATGTTTGGCACAATAGAACCATCAGGCAGTTATTCTAACAAAGCACGTGCATGATTTCTTTTTGGCAAAGAAAAGCACAAATGTTAGAGAGCAGTAAATACTAAGTCCACACTGGGTACACAACATGAAGCCCAGACTTTGCAAAGACATAAAAGAGGTTTTCAAGACACTATGTCCCATAGAACCTTAAAATATAAAGCTGGAAGAAGTAAGGTTTACATCGACATTCCTAGAGTTTATCCAGTGCAAACGACATGCAGTGCATGAAAATCTCAGCAAGCAAGGACAGGCAGATGGAGACACAGCTACACAAGCCCTTACGATGTAATTACTGGTAAATTGCATAGATTGAACAACATGCCAGAAATGATCAGAGGTGCTGGTAACAGATAAGTGTCCCTGTATGTACCAGGTGAGAAGAATAAAGCCATCGGTTCCTTTCCCTTCTCTATGAAAAGTTTTAACGAACTTGATGATGGCTCCTGGCTTGGACAGTGGTCTTGGGCACATGAGCAGGTTAAACTCACACAAAGAGTGAACCAGAGCCCTTTCCACACTCTCCCCATTGTTTAGGTGAAGAGCAATGGCTTTGACCCAATTCGAGCATTCTCAGTGGGAATGAGGAGGCAATGTCACCCACAGGGGGCAAAGATTAACAGCTGGAGGAAGAGAAATCTCATATATTGCAATGGATTGTGGCCCTTGAAAGCTCAAAGCTACCCAGCAAAATCTATTTCTCAATATTTATCTCATTAAGTTAAATGAAATTTTCTCCTTAAAGGGGTGATGATGAAAAAAAGTTGAGAAATTAAAAACCTTTGTGCATCAAAGGCTATGAGGAAAATCAATATGTTTTACCCCAAAATATATTTCTTTTACATATTTTGAACGGGCCTTGCATGGCTATCTTTGGCGTGGGAGATTGGTGTCTGCAGATCTGTGACGAATCTGCCTTCATGCAGCCAGCCTTGCCCTCGTCCAGACTGAGGAGAGATTAACTGAGAATCTGACACCTTAAAAGGCCAGGAAAGACACTTTAGCCATCTATTGTTTCTGGGGGCTGCTGCCTGTGAAGTTTCAGCTACGTAGCAAGACCAACTTTGCTAGCCAGGCCTCCTCTTCCTTCCTCCCTCCTGTAACTGTCTTGCCACTGAAACCTCATTGACCACCTGTACCTGTTCTTGGCCATGCTCCCAGCCTGCATTCTTCCTGTAACTTCAAAATGACATATAAGCTTCTGTACCCCATCGGGGGATGGGGTCTTCATTCTGAAGCCTCCCGTGTATACACATTAAATAAATTTGTGTGCCTTTTCCCCTACTAATCAATCTGCCTCATGTCAGTGATTTTCAGTGAAAATTCCGAGGGCCTTGGCCCTCACAGATACTGTCAAAGAACTGAAAAGACAGTCCAGAGAATAGGAGAAAAGATTTGCAACTCATATATCTGATATGGGTCTTGTATCCAGAAAAATATAAAGAACATGGAAAATTTAACAAGAAAAGACAAATAGCCCAATTAAAATATGGGCAAAGGATTTGAATAGATATTTCTCTGAAGAAAATATATAAATGGCCAAAAAGCACACCGAAAGATGCTCAACATCATTAGCAATGAAGGAAATGCAAATCAAACCACAGTGAGACGTCACGTCACGCCCACTTGGGGTGGCCGTAATCTGAAAAGGAGACAACAAGCATCGGCATGGCTGTGGAGAGACTGGAGCCCTGATAATCGCAGGCAGGAGTGCGAGACGGCGCGCCCACCGTGGAAAGCAATGGGCGATTCCTCTAACGTTGAGCATAGAATTTCCGTATAACCCAGAAATTCATTCCCAAGTATATACCTAAGAGAACTGGAACCTGTGTTCACACAAAAACTTATACACATATGTTCAAAGCAGTATTATTCCGAACAGCCAAACAGTGGAAATACAAACGTCCATCAACGAATAAAGTGGATAAATAAAATGCGGCGTATCCATGCAAAGGAATAGTACAGTAAGTCCTCAAGTCGCTGATAGGTTCTTGGAAACTGCAGCTTTGAAAGATTACAGCAGGTCCTTGAATAATGCCATTTTGCACAGAGTTGTATTGTTACAATGTTGATAAGAAAAAAGAATTTGGTTTCATTATAGGTTGTTTCACTTAAACTTGCAGTTTCCAAGGACCTATCAGTGACTTTGAGGACTTACTGTATTTAGCCATAAGAAGTCGTGAAGCACTGACACACGCTACAGCATGGATGAACCTTGGAAACACGCTAAGCGAAAGAAGCTGGTCACAGAACATTGTATATTGTATGATTGCATTTACGTGGAATGTCCGGAATAGGTAAATTCTTAGAGAAGGAAAGTAAATGAGCGATTGCCGGGAACTGGGGAAGGTGGGGGGATGGAGGGTGACCACTCATGGGTATAGGGTTTCTTTTAGGAGTGACGAAAACGTTCTGGGATTAAACAGTGGTTGTGATTGAACAACTTTCTGAATATACGAAAAAACACTAAAATATATACCTTTTAGTGGTGAATTTTACTATATGTGAATTAAATCTTATTTTAAAAAATTGACCAAATTGTTTTTCCTGGACAAACATGGTAAGTGCTCACAACATCCCTAGATGCTAAGGAGGGAGTGGGGCCATTGTCATTTTGGCTCTTAGACCAATGAAGAGACACCAGCCATTGCAGCATCCCCAGGTCACCTCTCCCAAGACGCTGCAGCATCCTAGACCTTGCAATTTTTCCATTAAAACAAACAAAACAATCTCAAGTGAAAGAAGCATTTGTCCAGCTAGGATGTTGCTTCTACCATCTAATTGCACAAGGCTCGGTGATTCATCTATGGACTGTTCCCATCTCCTGTGTTAAGCAAGCATGACCGTGCTGATGGCTGTTGAGAAGATTAATCATCGGGCAGGGCTGGGACGAATGTGTGTGAAATTAGAGAAGAAATGGACCCAGATTTATAGGAGGATTAGAGGAGAAAAACAATCAGTGTCTGTACGTGCTCTCTGCTCATCCTCAGCAAAGGTTCAATAAGTGAAGTTTCATCTTCCATTATTAACGTATTGTTCCAAAACAGGAAATCCTAAAAACAAGAAACTTACCATCAGAAAGCGACAGGCATCGGGAGCCCAGGGTGAATGGTCTGCTGATGACAACCTTTCTGAAGCAGAGAATTTTGCAGCATTAGGTGAACTGAATTTACAGCCTTTGTTTTCCAAAGATTAAAGATACTATTGTTCATATAATCAGTAACCTTCATCTCTAGAGTCAGAGAACACCATGCTTGCTCTTCAAAGCGTTCTGAAGAAAGGTCTGTGGCTCCTTCTTCCCCAGGATCATTAAGGTACTTTACTTCTGCTGTTACAGGAGCACTTGGAAGCCTGTGCTGGGTGGTTTGCCTGGTAGAAAGAGGGAGGGAGAATTGAACTGGAGCTTGTTCAGGACGTTGAGCAGGAAAGAGGTCGACGTACAGGTGAAGATCTCAGCGGTGCTGTGGGGCTCTTCTGCTGTGGGGAGAGGGGAGGCTGCCGCAAGCCATTTCAGCCCCGTGAACTCCCCGTGGCAGGCTCCCGCCTGCAGCCCCCGCCCTTTGCCTTGCACAGCCAGGCCCCGGGAGCCCCACGGAGGGAGCCCCCTCTCCTACCAGGGAGCTTCTGCAGCCCTCCAGGCAGGACACCTGCAGGTTCTCCCGAGACCTCTCTCCAGGTCCCACAACTTTAATAGCTGGGTGTTTGTCCCCAGCGCTGTCCCTCCCGCCTACACACCCCACCCTCCTGCCCTCCTTGAGTTCACTCCTTCTGTTCCGGTGTCACTGGCCAGCTGATCGCCATCCTCAGCATAACCGCCCCGTGTGTTCTTGAAAATGGCTATTCCATCCCTAGAATAACTCATCCTATTCAGCCTTTTCCTCACATTCACAGTTTTCACGCCTTAAACCACAGTCACTGTTCTCTGCAGGCACCTCCCTGTCCGAATGGCCCTCTTCCCCCCGTCGGGCGATTCTGTGCCTGGCCGCTCATCACGGGAATGAGCACGCAGGCCCCACTAAAGCCTTTCTGTCTGCATGGATTGCGCACTCATCCCCTCGTCGTTCCTTCCCTTAAAGGGGCTGCCGCCTCGGAGCTTCCCCGCAGCCCCCGCAGATCCCCTTCCCCACTAACAAGCTGGCTCTTCCTGCCAATTCCACCCCCACCTGCTCGCCACGCCCCTTGGTCCTGCAGACGCAGCGGTTGTCACCAACCCGGGAGCGCACTAGACCCTGAGGCAGAACAATAGAGGAGACGGCAAACTTTCATCTTCAAGTCTCCTAAGACAGAAGGAATGTGAAAAAAAAAATCAGCAAGAACTGGCCATTCACATATCGAAAGTTGTTTTGTTAGGTTACAAGGGTTATAAGGGGTAAAAGTCTCAGTGCTTTTCACTGTCATTCGGATTATTTCTCCCGGTCTTATCGGCGGGGTGCGCCGTGGACTCTAAAATCCGTCGCCCCGGCAGGTATGCGGCCTAGTTCGCTCCACCCACGACGCCCCATGGTCGCCCGCGAACCCTCCCCACCATCCCGCCTCCGACCCCTTTCCGGGCGCGCCTTGCTGGGGTGCTCCCGTCACGCAGCGCTCGCAGTCGCACGTGAGGCCCTTTAGGGTCGTCTGCACGGACAGCCCACCCGATGGACGCACGCGTGTCTCGGTGGTACACGGTTTTATTTCAGGCTCAGTGACTTTTTTCTGAAGTTTGTCTAAACCCACGTAATGATTTTTCACATATAAAAAGCGGGCGTCATTAGATACCCCCCACTCTTCAGCCTTCAGAGACGTCTCTAGCTTGTCCTTGTTTTCTTAATGCCCCGTAGGAGCTGCAGCCCGCGGAGTCCTGGCCGCATCCGTTTGTTAACGACCTGAGAATCGCAGCTCCTGCCTTCATGGTACCTTTGGCGCAGGTCCCCTGATTTAAACAGACGTGATCATCAGAGTGGCACGTCCGCCGTTCACAGGAACGCAGCGAGGTGGCAAGTTCGGCCTGTGAGGAATGGTGAAGGTGGGCTGATGCTTTCTCTTGCTTCGCTGAAACCAGAGGCATCGGCCGGCAACAAAATGGCCAGGGCTGGGGTGTTTTCCTTGGACTAAAGTCTGGAGGGAACGTAACTGGTCAACAAGGATCCGGTACTGAACCGTCCACGCTCCAGCCAGCTGAGCGAACTGGCATGCAGCCTCCCTTTGTCTCAGCTGCTGGAAAAGGCGTTATAATTAGATTTTCCTGTCCCTATGGCAAATGAGGGTCAATTGTCTTGCGTCCCCAATTATGATCGCACCACCCTGATTGCGGGTTTAATCCATATGCTGAGAAATTATATGGGGATCAAACGCACACTGGCATTAGAGAACGCCTCCAGATTGTTCTCCGTGGTAGGACTTCATCTGAAAATGAGTGCTGATTTGCATGAATTTACATGTAAAATGCAAATCACACAGTTCCCCCAATGGAGAGCAAAAGGAAGTTGAAGGCAGCTAGCTTCCTCCTTTATCTCAAAAGCAGAGGTCCTCTTGGCCTTTGGAGTGGAAAAAATCCCCCAAAGATGGTTCCATAGGAGGCCCTGTACACAAAATGCAAAACGCTCGTTACACGTACACAGGCCATTTGTCCTCCCCAGTGGTCACGCCGAACCTCGGCACCTTCCAGCTGCACTTGATTTGCGTGGCGGATGCTCCCTGATCAACTGCCTGTGAACAGGGGAGACGGAGGCAGGGCTGGGAGGGGCCACTTTGTCTTCAAACAAAACCATGACTGTTGGGGACAAATGTTAACAGTTGGCCAGGGTAGTCTGGTCACTTCTAGGAAAGATTAGGCTAGGTCTGTCAGCTGTCCTTAGTTCAACATTCATTTTTCTTTTTACTTTTTTTTTTTTTTTTTTTAGAGACAGGGTCTCACTCTCTTGCCCTGGCTAGAATGCAGTGGCGTCATTATAGCTCATTGCAGCCTCGAAATCCTGGGCTTAAGCAAATCTCCCACCTCAGCCTCCCAAGTAGCTGGAAGTACAGGTGCAAGCCACCATGCCCAGCTAATTTTTTTATTTTTTGTAGAGACAGGGTCTCACTATGTTGCCCAGGCTGGTCTTGTACTCCTAGCCTCAAGTGATCATCCCACCTCGGCCTCCCAAAGTGCTGGGATTACAGAGTGAGCTACTGCACCCGGCCACAACATTCATTTTGCAGCTTAGGAACAGACTATAGTGTCTGGAATCAAAACTGATGTTGAAGATAAGGGGGTGTGTGTGTGTAAGCACTTGTGGTCAAAGTCTTCTGTATAGTAAGCGATATACTAAACTTTATGGCAAGTGAAAAGAAAATCTAGCTGTAAAAATGTTTTTTTAATATTAAAGAAAATACTCCACGTATATGAATGTGTAACAGGTTGTATTTAGTACCTCCCACCTCGGCCCCCATAAATTGGATTATATCATTATGCTAATTTAAAGTGAAGTCTTTTTCTTTGCCTCTTTCTCTGTTTTTCTTCCATGTCCTATCCCCTCCGCCGCATGGTACCCATGTTGCAACATTCTGTGCTTACTTACACAGTCACGCACACACACACAAATTGTGCACTCTTGGTTTTATAGGAATAGAAAGGCACTATGCATGCTTCTCTGCAGTTTACCTTTCTACTTCAACAGTGCTTTGTAGAAATCTTCCTAATTCATCTGCTATACTTTCTAATGCATTCTTTTTAATAACTGCTTACTAATTCATGCAGTGGGTGCAGCTGCAATTATACAGCCATTCAGCAATTTCCCAACCAATGGACCATTAAATAGTTATCAGTGTTTGACACCTCACAATAATATCTTTGCCCATACGCACCTGCAAGGCTCCTATCAGTGTTCCTGTCTGTGAAATGGGTTTCCAAGAGGGAGATTGTTGAGGAGACAGATGTGAGTATCGTCAACCGTAATAGCTGTTGCCGAAGGAGGTGGCACTTTGTGTCCCACCAGCAGCGTTCTTGCTCACTCTCTGCATCCTCCCCGCAGCGGGGTCTTTGCCCCGCTCTAGCTTTTTCCAGTGGGATGTGTGTAACATGCTGCTTCCTTTTTATGCTCACTTGCATTCCCCTGCTGCTGGTGAATTTGATCTTTTCGTGTGTTTATGAATCCTTTAGATTTGCTCTTCTCTGGATTTGCCATTCAAATATTTGCCCATTTGTCTTTGGAGTTAGTCCATTTATAAAGCTCTTTATATATTTTGAATCGTGTCCTGGTTACCCTCCCGGGCTCAGGAGTCTAGCGGGGAGGGTTTGCATCCCAGCCCTGCCCTCAGAAGCTGTGCTGCCTTGGGTCACAAGCTCCCTCTCTGTGCCTTGCGTCCCCGTGCTTAGGTCAGGGGTAGACAGAGTGCCCACCCCACAGGGACACTGAAAGGCATTATCCTTCTAATGCAAGATCAGTTAACGCAAATCATCATTTCTATTTATTTGGCTTATGACATCTTTTGATTTATACAATTTTTAAATGTTCATGTCATAGAAATGTTCAATTTTTTCAAAGCTTCCATTTTTTTTGGCCTGGTTAGGGAAGTGTCTGGGAAGTGTCCGTCTTCTTTCAACCTGTGACACAACTGTCCCAGCAGGGTCACAGATTTCTTAACCCCAAAATGAGGTTCCCATGTAAGGCTTGACATCCCTCCAGTTCCTGCTTGCTTGTGTTCCCTTCCCAGAATCAGTTCCCATGTTTCGGCCAGAATGTAGCACAGTTTTCTGCAAATGGGCTAAGGGAACCCTGTACAGCCGGAGTCCTAGGGAAGGAAGGAGCCCAAGGCAGCCTCCACGTGCAGTACAGCGACATCCCTCCCAGGCTACGGGCTTCGATAATAACGTGGGAGCAATTGAAAGCAATTTAAGTGATACTTTTCATTTCTTCTATACTAGCAATTACTCTCTCTTGGCTCAACCTGTTGATTTTAAATAAAATAAGTGAGTTTTATTATTTTTTTAAATATTTAAATAGAAAATTTCATTGGAAAATGCCTTTCAAAGAGTGTTATGAGCTATTCTTTTTATTTTTTCCCATGAGCTAAGCAGTACTGGAACCTTGTCTTGCTGTGAAATAGATTCCTTAAACATTCACATCAAGTATTTGCCTTTCGGCAATGACTTTGTGATATCCTCTCTTTGGCACCTTTTTCACTGCCTCTCCTGCTTTAATTTGTATCAATTTCTGACTAATTATTCTACTTTATAATTAATTACTTTGCTAAGTAAAAGCCATGCAAAATAATGGAATTCCTTTGTATTTAATTGATGAATTACTGCCTTACCTGAGATCGCAAGTCATCTTGGCAAATATACATTGTTACGCTTTTTATTGCCAATGAATCAAGAAATTAAAATAATGATCTAATTGATTAACTCTAGTTAATGATGGTAATTGATATTGGCCGCACCAGTCTACAGATGAATGGAAAGCCCATCTTTCCATCTTACTGGGTTTCATCATATTCTCTTCCAGACGTAAAGTGGAAAAAACAAAAACAACAGTCTCTAAAACAAGAACTACTGATCATTCCTTCTCCCAGTGCTGCACGACCAATTCTTTTCAGACTAGAAATATGTGTCTGCAAACTACACCTATTTTGTGTATAATTCTTCACAATTAAAGAAAATACAGTGAAAACACTTTGTAAAATGACATTTGCTCTCAAAGCCAGATCTGTGATACATTCTTTAATACTCACGCGACATTCAGCAGAGGCCTGAAAAGTGTGTGTTCATTCAAAACCGGACTGCAGCGAGAGCTTCCTGACCCGGTCCTGGTGAGTGCTGGCACGCCAGCGCCATTTGGGGTCATGCCCTTCTGCAGGTCTCCAGATCGAAAACCATTAGCAGTTCTCCTCTGGGCAACAAATACCTTCCATGCCCCGCTGACATCTGAGATCCTCTTTCACCTTTCCAATTCAGTCTGACTCAGTTTTACTAAGTGGATCTTTACCTGGGCTTCTGGAACCACCAGTTCACTGGTCTCCCCACCTCTCACTGTCCAGGTTCACTGAAGTGACTGCCCAAAAGGGTCAGCCATGCTCATGTCCACTTTGCAATGAGACATACTCACAGTTTTATGAAACAAGCCCAGAGGCTGAGCCTGCCTTTCACGCCTCTCTATAATGTGGTCTCAGGCTGCCTTTCCATGACTACCTCTTACTCTTCCACTCTCTCCCTATCTCCATTTTCTGACCACACAAAACTGTTCCTCACTCTCGTCCGAACTTGTCCCACATGCTTTCAAGGCTCTGATATCTCCAGCTGAACACTAAGCCAGGGCATGTGATATGCTAACTATTTTCTATGCATTTAGGTCTATCTCAGAAGATATTCCTGATAAAGCTTTTCCTAGGAAATTCTTTTCTGGCTTCAGGGTCCCCTAGAGCTTCTATTACAGACCCCATACCCCTTGTTCATATACTGGGTACATCACCAGCTGCATGCTATTGCTATGGTGAACTACTCAGACTGCAGTCCTGTGACCTTGGCAGCTGTCAGCTGTCAGCTCAGCCTGCTTTGGGATTTGTTTTTGGGTGAAGAGAGCTGCCCATCCAGGATCATGTCCAATTCCATGGGGAGCCCTGGCACAATAACTAGTCAGTGAGGCATATAAAAGCCCAGACCATCACCCCAATAAACAGCAATTGAAAAGACCTTCTCTGCTCCAGAGCTCCCCTAGGATCCAGGTAAAGCTGAGGCCTCTGTTCCACCTGTTACAGATCAGCTCCCCATCCTGCCCACTCCTGCTCCCTTCCCCCCACCCCCCCACCACAGGTGTGGACCCTGAATACACTTCCAGATTAATTTTCTGCACACAAGTCTCCATTTCAGAGTTGCTTCCTAGGAAACCCAACCTATGACACAAAATTCTCTGGATATCCACTTGAGGTCAGGGAACATCTGGTCAATTTTGCATCCTACAGAGCAATTTTTTGCTTTACATATTGAAAGATTCTATTGATGTCTGTCAAATTGAGTTGTTTCATTGGGTAATGAACAAAAGTGAACTATAATACTTTATAAATTAATCATAAAATGTGCTCCCTCTACACACTGATAAACCAAGAAGAGCTGAGGAAGTAGTAGAAAGATCAAGCAGCCCTAAAACATTTTTCACCACTTCCCATATGCCAGGGTTCAAGGTGTTCATAATTATTTCAATTTTATTATGTTTTTAAAAGGTAACATCTTTAAAATATGCAGGTACGTGAGAAATTCTCATTAACGATATAGTCAATCAAGGGGTGACATCAGCAACAGTAGAATAGGAGGCTTCTAACTATCCCTCCCCCTACAGACAGACCTCGTAAACACAGAGGCAGATCAATTTTCTCCAAAACAAAGCCATAATCCAGTTAAAAGACTCCTACACACTGGATAACTGACAGTAAAATGAATAGGAAAAGCAGAGCAACATGAAAATATAAAGTCACTGGTAGAAGTAAGTATATAGTCCAGCTCAGAACACTGTTATACTGTAATGGTGGTATGGAAATCAATTATATATCTACTACTATGAAGGTTAAAAGACAAAATTATTAAAAACAGCTATAGCTATAATAATTTGTTAAGGAAAACAAACCATAAAAGATATAAAACATGTCATGAAAAAACAAATTGTATGGGGTAAGTAAAAGTATTGTTCTGCTTTTGTATAAATAATCAAAAAATCATAATCAGCTTAAAATAGCCTGTTGATAGTATAAAATGTTTTATGAAAGCCTCATGGTAACCACAAAGCAAAAACCCTTGGTAGAGACAGAAAAGATAAAACGAAAGGATGCAATACTACTGCAGAAAAATCATCAAATCACAGAGGGAGACAACAAGAAAGAAAGAAAGGATCTACAAATAAACAGAAAACAATAAACAAAATGGCAAGAGTAAGTCTTTACCTACCAACAACTTTAAATGAGATTTATTAAATTTTTCATCAAAAGACATAGAGTGGCTGAATAAATGAAAAAGCAAGACCCAACTATATGCTTCTTACAAGAGACTCGTTTCACCTCTACAGACACATAGACTAAAAGTACAGGGATGGAAAAAGATATTCCGCATAAATCAAAGGAGATTGAGGGTAGCTATACTTATGTCAGACAAAACAGATTTTAAGTCAAAAACTGTAAAAAAAAGACATTCATGTAACAATAAAGAGGTCAGTTAATTAAGTTATAACAATTAGATATGCATCTAAAATTTAAGCACTTAAATATATAAAGCAAATATTCATAGATCTGAACAGAGAGATAGACTGCAAAAGAACAAGACTAGAAGACTTCAGTATCCCACTTTTAACATTGGAAAAATCATATAGACAGAAAATCAATAAGTAACATTGGACTAGTACCACACTTTAGACCAAATAGAACTAACAGACATATGCAGAACATTGCACCCAAAGCAACAGAATACACATTCTTCTCAAGTGCACGTGAAGCATTCTCCAGGATAGATAATACGTTAAATCACAACATAGGACTTAAAAAACTTAAAAAGGTTGAAATTCTATCAAGTGTCATTTCTGACCACCGTGTCATGAACCTAGAAATCAAAAAAAGGAGGAAAAACTGCTGGGTTTTCCATGCTGTTCCATTGGTCAGTGTGTCTTGTGAAATATGAAAATATGAAATATGTGTCTTTTGAAATGTGAAAATTTTTGGAAATATGGCAATTAAACAACATGCTTCTGAACAACTAAACAGTCAAAGAAGAATTATAAGGAAAATTTAAAAATATCTTGAAATAAACAAAAATGGAAACACAACATACCAAACTTATGGATGCAGCAATATCAGTCCTGAGAGGGAAGTTTATACCAATAAATGCCTACAACAAAAAAGAAGAAAAATCTCAAATGACCTAACATTCCACCTCAAGGAACCAGAAAAAGAAGAACAAAGTAAGTCTAGACTTAGCAGAGGAAAAGAAATAACAAAGATCAGAGCAGAAATAAACAAAATAGACACTAGAAAAACAATAGATAAGATTAATGAAACTAAAAGTTGTTGTTTTAAAGATAAACAAAATTGATAAACCTTTAGTTAGACTAACAAAGAAAAAAAGAGAAGACTCAAATAAACAAAACTAGGAATGAAAGAGGAGACAGTACAACTAATACCACAGAGATACAAAGGATCATAATATACTAGTATGAACAACTGTATACTCACAAACTGAATCACCTAGAGGAAATGGATGAATTTCTAGAAACACACAATCTACCAAGAGTAAATCAGGAAAAAATAGAAAATATGAACAGACCAACAATGAGCAAGGAGATGAATCAGTAATAAGAAGTCTCCCATCAAAGAAAAGCCCAGGACCTGATGCCTTCACTGCTGAATTCTACCGAACATTTAAAAAAGAGTATCAATCCTTCCAAAACTCTTCCAAAAAATTAAAGAGGAGGGAATACCTCCAAACTCATTTTTTTGAGGCCAGCCTTACTCTCATGCCAAATCCAGGCAAAAACACTATAAGAAAAGGAAACTACAGGCCAATATCCATTATGAACATAGATGCAACAATTCTCAACAAAATACTAGAATACTTGAATGAAGAAAATATGGTATGTATACACAATGGAATGCTATACAGCCTTTGAAAAGGAAATTCTGTCATTCAGAACAGCATGAATGGAACTGGAGGACATTATGCTAAGTGAAATAAGTCAGGTACAGAAATACAAATTCTGTACGATCTCATTTATATTTGCAATTTAATAAAAAAGGGGGGGAGATGTTGTTCGAAAGATGCAGTTTCAGTTAGACTGGAGGAATAAGTTTTGGTGATCTATTCCACTGTATGTTGACCACAGTTAATAATAATATATTATATATTTCAAAGTTGCTAAAAGAATAGATTTTTAATGTTCTCAACACAATAAAATGATAAGTTGGTAAAGTGCTGGATATGTTAATTCGCTTGATTAAATCTTTCTACAGTGTATACATAGATCAAAACATCACAGTGTACCCCATAAATATACACAATTTTTTAATTTAA
>NW_012149408.1:2220693-2277011 GCF_000956105.1 Propithecus coquereli
TTTTTAGGAGTGGGGCTTGCTCTGTCTCCCAGGCTGGAGTGCAGTGGTGCAACCACAGCTCACTGTCCCCTTGAATGCCTGGGCTCAAGCGATCCTCCTGCCTCAGTCTCCCAAGTAGCTGTGACTACAGATGTATGCCACCATGCCCGGCTAATTTTCTAAAGTTTTTTTTTTTTTTTAGAAATGAGATCTTGCTTTATTGTCCAGGCTGGTCCCAAACTCCTAGCTTCAAGCCATCCTTCTGCCTCACCCTCCCAAAGCGCTGGGATTACAAGTGTGAGCCACCACACCTAGCCCACAATTATTATTCATCAGTTAGAAACACATTTGAAAAACAGATATAGACCATGAATTAGATACCTTACGTTTATCTCTTTTTCCAATTTTATGTCTGACTAACAGTTGGCATTCTACAAACATCAATTTTTCTTCCTGAGAGGTGGGGCTGACTGGATCCTAGGATTATCCACGGCTAACTATGCTTCACATAACTGTGCTGGGAAACACTTACTGGGTCCCAACTCCTGTTATAACGTGTGTGTAGAATCGCCCACATTGACAGGTATCCATGGGTTCGATGACACATGCTAGAGATGGAGTTTTGTCAGCAACACAACCCGTGGGGACCCACAGTTCACAGACGAGAAGGAAGCGATTGCACACAAACACCTAGAACTCGGCGCAGCAGCCAGGCACCGCGGTCTCGCTTGTCTCCTCGGCCTGTGCATCTTTCTCCAGGCACTCCCTGTGTCCCGCTGTAGTTATTCACTGGCTGCCACGCTGGGCATTTGCTAGGGCCAGGAACTGGGCCCAGTGTTTTATGCATGCATACCCTGGCTCACGGAATTCTCACAAAAGCCCTGTAAGATTAGTATAATTATTGCTATTTTACAGGGGAGAAAATTGGGACTTGAGATTTCACGTAATTGGCTCAGGTCCCCACTGCCAACAGGTGGAGCACGGAGGACGGGTGTTTGCTACCTGCACATGCAGCAGCGCTGCCTCCCTTGTTCAGCAAGGTGCCCCCGTCCCCAGAACCCACCACACAGCAAGACTGTGTGTCTCTCATGGCAGGAATGGTATCTTCTTGGTCATTTGACCCAGAGGCTCTCCCGTCCGGCCGGGTTTGTCTGAAGGTCTCTGCTCCGTGCACCTGTCCTCCTCTTCATGGGGCTGGTGTCAACCCGGCATGTTCTCCCCACGGCGATGGCAGAGCTTCCAGGCAGCGAGCTCCATTGCACAAGCACGTTTCGAGTCTTGGGCCCATCACGTCTGCCAGCGTTCCATGATCCAGAGAAAAGTCCAAGGGCATGAGGCGGAGGGTGGGGCGGGACGCAAGTGGTTCTGAAGGATAATCTGTTCTACTCCGAGACTGCCACCGTGTCCACAAGTGTTGCTGCCCTCTATTCCGCACACGCATCCTTCCTTCTGCAGGCGAGTCACAGAACACACCCCATACAGCCCAGTCCCTGCCCCCGGGTCCTTTCTTCACCACGGAATCAATAAGCCACTTTAAATAGAATAGCATGAGAGACACACATCAGTTGCAAAGTGCCAAATAAATATTTCAATCCGAAGCATAAAAAATCTATTTTTATTATTCATTGCTTTGGATTATCCATGCCTCTGCCTCCTTTTATTTACACGATTAGTCGGGAGATGTGCTCTGGTTTTGAATTAACCTTGTGCCACATTTAAGGCCGGTTCTCATGCAAACGTTTTGGTTATGGTCATTCCTGCCTGATCTAAACCAATCAATGTGAGGGGACTTATTTATAATGTCATATTTTTCAGCATCAGAGTTGTCTTATTTTGGCAAATCTAACATGTTAACGATGGGTACGTGGTAAACGTACGGTAAAGAGTCACTGTGTACATAGTAAGCAGACAATGATATTTGTGTAGATTTATTAGCATGGTTGCATTTGTAAAGGTTTTAATGCTATAAGCTTACATAACAGAAATATTTGCGATGTAACCAGTAAACAGGAGAGGATAAAATGTAATCTGGCTCACTCAGAGCCGGAGCCACAGAGAGCAGAGTTATGGCTCCCTGCGACTGTCGCCTTGAAATACTGCTGCACCGCTGTGCCCCAGCCAGCGCGAGAGGAGAAGCAGGGTAGAGACAAAGGCCGCGTCTTGCAGCACAGGGAGGGCCTGAAAGCCGGACGGAGAAAAGTGGAGGCTCTTCCCTGACAGCACAAGGAAGCGCATCAGGAGCGTGGAGACGGGAATCGGGGCTGCACTCGGGTGTCAGAAAGAGCTGGGGCTCCAAGCGCTGAAGCTCTGTCTGGCCTCACGCAACACCCACACCCCTTGATTTTCTGGAGGGAAAGACAGACCATCTGGGTTGGAATTGGGGGCTGTGAAGCTTTGGGGAACAAGGACAAGCTGCTCGGTGGGTCCCCGACATGAGGAAGGTAAAGGAGAGGGTTACTGGACATCGCGCTGTCATTACTGGCTGCAAGAGCCGGGGCGCGTGCTGCTGTGGGGTCTCCACGCTCTGCTGTACGACATCGTCCTGCAGCAGGGGACTGTTCCGCCCTCTCCCCGCCCCCCGCCACGTGCCTCCACCTTAAGAGCCCCTTCTTCAGTGTTTGTCTATTTCAGAGCAATGATTCTATCTCATAATAATGCCGTAGCTTTTCTGGAATGTAGGAAGTGCTTGGTCTCTAAGGCCATCAGCAGAAAGAGACAGAGGTCCAAGCAGGGAGAGAGCAGGCATCTGACGCAAGCGCGATCAGGAAGGAAAAGGAAGTGTCTGATCCATCTGCCAACGCTGAGGACACGGGCTGTGCAGTCCCGGGTGCTGCCAACATAAACACGCGGACAGAACCACTGACAGCCTCGACTGCCTGAAAGGTAAGAAAGGGGGAAGGACCGGGACAGGGCTGGAAGGAGCGGCTGTCGACAAAACATTTCCATTCACCTCAACGTAAAGGGCAAGGGGAGGAACAATCACCGCCCGAGGCCCCCGTGCGAAGGCCGGAGCCCAGGCAATAACCAGGTGGACACAGGATCCCTGGGAGAAAACTGTGGGCGTATAGCTGTATAAATATAAGATGATACACGTGTGTGTAATTTAAGATAAGAAGAAAGACAAACTTGGATAGGGGAGAAGAAAACATTGGAATAAACCTGATCCCAAAAGGTGGACAGATGTCAACGCTGGGTCATGCAACCTGATCCTTGTCCACTTCATGCCGAGGCAGGTCACGCAGGCATGTCCAGCCGCGTCCAGGCCGTGCCAGGCCTCCCTGGGGGCTGCCACGCCGCACGCTGAGGCCGGCAGGGCCCTGCTGCATCCCAGCATGTCTACACTCCTGCCCCAAACTGCTTCAAACAACTTCGACAAGGGTGATTTCTCATTCTGCCACAGAATAGATACATCTAAATTTCAGAAAGGGACAGGTGCGAGGGAGTGAAGATTTGATGTTGATAAATGTGGCGCAAAACAGCCGGAGGGAAATGACCGGCCTTGACGGAGAAAGAGGAGTTGCCATTTGTAGGAAAACCCAGAAACACCTGGGCCGGGGGGCGGGTGTGAGCCGTGTGGACACAGCACAGCCACGCACCACGGGTGATGGATGCTCTCCCTCCCGAGGCGGGAGGGAAGGTGCTTAGAATTAATGTGCAGTGATAGCCCCTCACCGGGTCTCGGTAGATCCATTTCGAAATTGTTTGTTCTCTTTTGAACTCCTATTTCCAAAGGGAGCTTGAAACATTTAGTAGGAAGGTCACGGTCAGAAGAGATTATGTGGTCCTTGGCTCCAGCGAGAACAGAAGGCCCACGGGAAAGACTCGACCAAGGGAGAAGACACTGAGAAAAATGAGGGCAAAACTGCTCCTTCAGAGTTAAGATAACGCGATGCGGCCGAGGGCCCTGCTCTGGTTTAACCAGGACCCAGCGTTAGCTTCGTCCACACCGTGGAGTCCGGCCTTCAAGTGAGTGGTCTCCTGGGCCGCAGAGAGGGTAGAGAAATGGGGTTAACAGGTGCCAGGGTATGAGAAAAAGACAGTCTTAACAAACGCCTGAGTACGTACCGGGGACTGGCTCTTTCCTTCTGCTCTGACACGACGGGCCAGGCCGGTTGTTCTCAAGCCTGCTTGCAGGTCAGAACCCCCACCAGGGTAGCTCCCAAACACACGGCAGCCTCAGTCCCAACCCCAAATTGGGATTTCACTGGTGTGGGGAGTGGCCGGGCTTTGGAATTTTCAGAAGATTCCCCAGAGGTCCCAATGTCCCCACAAATCTGGGAGCCCCTGCTGTGGACACATCTTTGTGTGAGTGTGTACCTGTCGGGTGTGGGCAGCAGGACAGCAGGTGCACACACCGCAGAAGCCACCGTGATGGCAGCGGAAGTGCAGGGCTACCGGCCGCCGCTGCTCCAGGACGATCCTGCAGCTGGAACACCCCCTCTCACATCTCTACCTGAAGAATTCCAGGGGACATACTTGAGTGGGGTTACTATCCAAAATCCCCCCTTTATAGGTAAGAAGACTGAGGCAGAGCCAGGGAGGGGCAGGGCAGCGCAAGCAGGAGCTGGATGTCCCGTTGTTCTGGAAGGCAGCTCCAGACACCTGTCCCTGGCTGCCCTCCACACGAGCCACCCTGTCCCTTCCAATGTCACCCACACCTGGCGCAGTCCTTCTCCAGTGGGGCTCCCTTCCCCGCCGCCCAATCCTGAGGAAGGTTTACCCCTCCGTCCTCCCTCCACCCTGGGGGACCACAGGGCACGTGGCTCTGCTGTCCCTGCAGAGACCAGGCAGTTCCCACCGGTTCCCTCCGTCACTGGCTTCTCCTCTGAGGGGCATCCAGGGCCCTGAGGCTTCCAGTTCCTGGTCCGCTGGCTGGTGCCTCAGTTTCCCTCATGTCTAACCCACCCCTGCCTCCACCTAGAGGCAGAACATGAGCAGAGAGGCTGGTGCCCTCCAGCCTATGCCAGCACCGTCTCTGGGCACGAGGTGATGCCTGCACTGCCTCGCAGGGCTGCTCCGACAGGGCCAAAGCCGGCAGGAGTCTGGCAGAGGGCGTCACTTTGCGCCGGTGCCTGCTGCTGTCCTCCCTGGGAACAGAGCACTCGCCCTCCAAGAGTTTTTAACTTTATTTTTTTTATTTTTGCTTGTTAGGCTCATTTTTTTTAACCCAGAAGAGTAGCTTTTAGTGCCTAATTAATTAATATTCAGGACAGGATTACAGCATTTTGCTGTTTCCACAGCCCATTAGAAAACTGAAACCTGGCACTTAAGTTTGGTGAGCTGCACTGTCTACAGGAAGCAGTTTACATTCCTTGAAGCTCCACCTACCCCCAGACTGAATCTTAAGACCACGTGCAACTGCAGCAAACCCACCACGTGCAACTGCAACAAACCCACCAAGTGCAGCAAGCCCAACACGTGCAATTGCAGCAAACCCACCACGTGCGGTTGCAGCAAACCCACCACGCGCAATCGCAGCAAACCCACCACGCGCAATCGCAGCAAACCCACCACGCGCAATCGCAGCAAACCCACCACGCGCAATGGCAGCAAGCCCACCACGTGCAATAGCAGCAAACCCACCACGCGCAATCGCAGCAAGCCCACCACGTGAGGTTGCAGCAAGCCCACCACGTGCAATTGCAGCAAAGCCAGACCAAGACTGGATCCCAGAGCCAGCAGAGACCCTGAGGAAGCTATGAACCTATTCACAACACAAAGCGCACGTGCTGCATCTCGCAGCCTTCTCAGAGGCCCTTTGTCTGTCTGTCTGAGGCTGACAGATGGCCAGGATGCTGGCTGCTGTGGCCCCTGCTGGGGTGAGGGAGACCGAGCATGAGGCCACCTGAGGTGCCCAAGAGGCTTGCTGACCAACGCCAAACCTGCTCTCCCAAAGCTGCCTCCCAAACAGCCCTGCTGCAACCAGGCATGGAATAGGAGAGGGCACAGCCAGCCTTGTCCCGAACACCCTCTGGAATCCCTCCAGCAGGATCCTGGGAGGTGGAATGGCTTCTCACCTGCTTCCCTGTCACCTCTCACCCAGGGGTCTCCAATAGCTCAAGGCCAGAGGCCAACACCCCTCCCCACTGCTCGGGCTCCTGAGTTCCCTCCTCACAGCTGGGAGCTGCCCCAGTGGCACTGCTGATGGCAGGTGGCCCCAGTGGCACCTCTCTGCCTCATCTGTGGGGTAGATCAGAAACAACCCTGGACCCACAAGTGGGGTGTGACCAGCCAGCAAAATGCCACTTGTCCCCTGCCTGATCACAGAGGACTTTCTGTCTCTCCTCTCAGAGGTGGGATTGTATCCCTCCTCCCTTCAGCAATTCTAACACCTCCTCAACCTCAGTCACCTCCCTGCAGCCTTGGAGCCGCCCCCCGGCTCCTTGGGACCCCCCTCCCACCCAGGCACTGGCCCAGGACCCACCAGCACCGAGATTTGGAGCCTTCAGACTCGCAGGGTGGGAGGGCCAGGCGGCAAACAGCTCCAGGTGCAGGCTTTGTGACTAATCCAGGGACAATGGCTGCAGGTGGTTGGCCTGGCTCTGCATGCTCCCAGCAGCTGACTTCCAGGTAGCGCAATGGCGTCCACATCCTGTCCATCGTGGGTCACTGGCTGTGACATGGAGCAGGTGAGAGCGTGTACCTGTCCTGGAGATGGATTTAGGACTCAGCCCACAGGACCAACTTGATTCTCGCCAGAACTATTATTTTTCTAGTTCCTTCGGTACACAGAGGTGAGAGCAGTTTGCATCCTCAGCCTACCCAGGCAATAGGAAGTGATTTTTAACCAACTGCCTTCAGAGCAGTTGGTTAAATATCAACCCAGAGACGTTCTGAAAGTGTCAGAGTCAGAGAAAGCATGTTGAAAATGGAAGACACGTTAAGGGTGTTTGTTCACGTGGTGTTCCTGCTCTCTCCTGGGATGCCAGAAGGTTTTCCCCAGGCGCCCAGAATGGGCATTTTCATCATGATTTTAGAGATGGGAAAGCTTCCCCCAACCCGCCAAGCTGCCTAAAGTTACCCCGATAGTGGGCGGAATAGGACAGGAACCCACGTCATGCTGGGAACCCAGCAGTATGGACAGATGACCAGGCACACACTGTCATAGCAAACAGCAGAGAACGGCCATCTATTAAAAAAAAAAAAAATTAACTTTGTTGAAAAAAAAAGTAAAGAGACCTGAAGATAAGGCGTGTAGTGGATCCTACTTTCCAACAACAGCCACAGCGACATTTCCAGCCCCACGCAATCCTGCAAAACCTCCTGCTCCATCAGGAGCTGGGGTCTCTTCTCCTGCTCCCTGCACCTGGTGTGCCTGTGCAAATGCCTCAGAAAGTACAGTGTGGCCGCGGTGGCGCCGTGTGACTTTGAGGCAGGACACACAGGGGATACATATTCTACCTGGCTCCCCCTGTCTCTTGGGCTCTGTCCCTCAGGACCGGTGCCTGTGGAGCCCTGAGCCACCAAGGAGGGAGTGCAGCCCCGTTGTGCTGCAGAGACCACGTAGAGGGACCACTGAAGCCCAAGGATTCCCGCTGGGAGTGTCCCTCTCCCAGGCACTACGTAGGGGAGTGAAGCTACTGGGATGACCCCAGCACGGTGACTGACTGGTTCTAACTTCAGGGAAGACCCCAGCCAGAATGTCCCAAAAGAACTATTCCTGAACTCCTGACCACGGAAACAGGGAGAGGTACTAAATAGTCATTGTTGTTTTACGCTACTCAGTTACTTGAGAACAGATAACGAATACAGAGCAGATGTGCACACTCCCTGCTGCTTTATTATTTGTCTGTTTAGGGAATGTGAAATAATAGGAAACATATATACTGGTCTCTATCTCTGGGTCCTGGCACTGAGCTCCTAAAATCCTTGTGATTTCCGAGCCAAAGGGGTGCCAGGAGCATCTGTTGTCTAAGATCGGGTCTGATCTTTCATCCTGGTTCCAGACACAGAGTTCCTAAGGTCATCGTGATTTCCTGGGTGATGGGTGGGTCTTTTGTTCTAACGAGGGGAGTCTTGGTGGCTCTGGCCGGTCACCAGAAAGGCCAGGCCAGGACAAGAAGCTTGGAACTTTCATACCAGGCCCCATTCTCCAGGAAAAAGAGAGGAGCGGGCAATGGAGTTAATAATCCATCATGCCTACAAGATGAGGCCTTGGTAACAGTCCCAAAAGCAGGAGTTTGGAGAGCTTTTAGGTGATGAGGACATGGCGGTGCTGGGAGGGTGGCACCCAGAGGGTACAAGGGCCCCCCCTACCCTGTGCCTTTCTTCCAGCTGTGCTTATCTGCGTCCCTCACCATACCCCTTATGGATATCGTAAACTGGTAAACGTCAGCATTTCCCGAGCTCTGTGAGCCATCCTAGCAACTCATCTGATGAGGGAGCCATGGGCACCCTCATTTAAAGCCAGTTGGTTGGAAGCACCAGGCACAGCCTGGAGCCTGGGATTGGCATCTGAAGTGAAGGGTGCCTCGTGGGACCGAGACCTCAACCTGTAGGGTCTGCAGTGACTGCCATTAGTGTCAGAGTTAAATTCAATTGTGGGACACCAGGGGTGTCCCCTGGGGAATTATTACACTTGGTGTGGGGAAAACCATCACCCATCTTGGAGACCAGAAGTGATCTGTGTTGAGAGCACAGTCGGGGAAAACAATTCGTTTGGATTTTCCTACGATTCAGGGAAAGGCTGTGAAGATGTCCATCTTCCAAGCACCATCTTGCCCTAGTAACCCGCAGACTCATGCAACAAGGTCATCTCCCCAAAATAAGTGCATTGCTGTACGATAGAAGCTTATGAAATATAAATATCCTGGAGAGGGAGTCCAAGGCAAACATGCACGTGTAACTCTGCAGCACGCGCAGTCAGCTGCTGGCACAGGCGGCAGGGACTGCAACCAGGGTGGGCCCATGGCCTCACTGTGGGGACAGCTCGGAGCCCTGGGAGCCCAAGTGCAGGTTAGGTCGGTCCCTGGTGGAGGCTGAGAGACAGAGGCTGGCTGGGGAGGCGACACTGTCCTCACACCGCTCACTGCAGTTGCTCAGAAGCCACTGGTGTGTTATCTTTAGTTTTTAATTACTCAGTTTATTGTTTCATTTTTCTTCTTACTTCTTGACTTCTTCTCATTTATCTCCTTGTTGACCCTTACTAGAGAAAAAATTTCAAAAAACCAAAGAGAACATCAGGTTGGTCTGTCTTTTCCCCACAGCCAGCACGAAGGGATTGTTGACGAAAGCACAGCCCTTTCCAAGAACAGAGCGAGTTTTAGTCACATATTTTTGCACGGAGTGTGATTACGGTATAACGCTGAGCAGCCTTGAAAAGGAAACTTGCTTTTCTTTCATGAAACCTCACAAATACCCTGAAAACCAGTACCAAGAATGGCTGTTTCCATTTTCAGTTAAAAGTCGTGGAATAAGGAGTAACTTAGTGTCGTCGACTTGCTGCAACACAACCTGGAGTCACGAGTAAATTATCGCCTGTCACATGCTGTCCCTGTTAGTACAGACCTAGTGCTTGTGGTGGGTCAGTTAGTATTGTAATTTACCCTCAGCTCAGTAATGAAAAGATTGTGCTATGTGGACGCCGTGGGCTCCCTGCGAGAGACATCAACTAAGTCACTGCGATCTGCAGGCCAGCAGGACAGCCGGTGCCAGGTGGTGGCCTTCAGAGAGCACAGGCAGAGCAGAGGGTGCTCATGGAGCTCTGCGGGGCTGCAGAGCTGTCCCCATCACATGACCACAAAGAGACTATTTTACCTTTTGAATAAAATGGACCTAGTCATTCCAGGGGATTTGGAACTCTCAAAAATAAATAGAGACAGAGGATCAAGCAACCACCTTTGTGTCTCCCTCCCTACTGAGATGCCAATAAAACATGACTAAAATGACTACCAGAGACAGAGAAAAAAGGACTAAGGGAAGACAAGAGCAAAAGAGAGAACAGAGGAGGGAACCCACACGGCAAAGACAATAGGAAGAGGCTCATCAACAAAGGAGAAGAAAATCCCAGGAAGCTTAAAAAGTGGTAAATCAGAGTAAAACGCCATGGCCACAAATTCACTGAGAGGGGAAAGAGCAGAGCATAGAAGAACTGCACTGATGACAATGACCGCGATGACCGTGATACCGGCTGACGTGCACTGCGTCAGGAGCGTGTGCCCAGCCCCGTGATAGACTTGTGACAGTCCCGTGATAGACCTATGATAGATCCTTGACGCACGTTCTCCTACCCAAGGCTCACAACGACCTTGAGAACAGCGCAGCCATTATTTCCATTCGAGCTGAGGAGACTGAGGCACAGAGAGGTCACATAACCTGCCCAAGGTCACAAGACTAGTAGGTACAGAAGCCCAGGTGGGTACCCAGGAGATTTGCCTTCAAATTATTTGCCTTGCCCAGGAGGGGGAGACAGATTGTCATGCACAGAACCTAAGAGATGCCCTGGACCTACCAATGGCATATAATGTGGATAGGTGCAGAAGATGAACAAAAACAGGGTGGGAGGTTGGAAGAATTGAAAGCTAAATTGACAGCTGCCATGCTCATGATTTAGTTCTAACTTCCCCCACCTCACTAGAACCACTACTGCATAGGCTGCTTGGTGAGAGTTTATGGGGGTCAAGTACGCCAGTCTGTTATCAGCTTTTCACAATGGTGCACTGTGTTTCTGTTTGAAGCAGAATTTGTGAGTAGTTGCTCAGCTCAACAGTTTTTTTTAATTCTGTCTGCTTAACAGCCTATCATGTCAAAGAAGACCAAGAGAACGCTGAAGGAAGAAAACAGATTTTTTAATGGGGATTAGGAATGGCAATATAATCTTGTTTCTGCTAAAAATAATATAATAATGTAGAAATTGTGAAAGAATGCATTGTCAAAATAGTAGGATGCTTAGACCCTGATAATGTTTCAAAGTACAAACAACTGTCTCTTTCAAGGAGAACCATAACTGACTAGCAGCATGAATTGGCCATCAACTCAACAGAACAACTTCATGCAATACTTCAAAAGGAAAATATATATTATTTGATTGCTTGGATGAATCAATTGATACTATTGACTTGGCACAGATTTTATGCTTCATTTGGGTCATCACAGATTTTCTTTGCTACCAAGAGTTACTCACTTTGGGCACTCTTGCAAACAGAACACTGGGAATAGGTATCTTCAACAACTTTCAAGATAAATGTCATGAAGTTGGACTGAATTTGATAAATTTAGTGAGTGTATGTACAGGCAGTGCACCTTCCAGGACAGGAAGACATGAAGGGTTTATTGCACAGATAAAAAAAGTATTAACAGATCCAGATGCTCTCATTTCTTTTCATTTTATCTTGCATCAGCAAAATCTCTGTGCTAAAGCTACTATTTTAAGTGACACTTTGCAACAAGTTATAAGCATCGTTAACTATATTCATGAAAATGCAACATGGCATCATCAGTTTCATAACATGCTAAAGTTGAAGGATGAGGTATTCAGTGTGGATTTGCCTTATAATTCTAAAGTGCATTAGCTACTACAGCAGGGACAGGTGTTAGCCAAAATTTTATCTCTGTGAGAACAGATAGATAAATTTTATGAAGAATAGAATCAGCAATGTGAATTGTTGAAAGAAGATTTCTATAGGAATGCAGCATTTCTTTGTGACATTATGTCAAATCAAAGCAACCTGAAAATTTCTTTGCAAGGTAAAACGAAGTCTATATATGATATGTGGCAAAAAATCCAAACATTTCAGAAAAAAGCTATTTTTTATCAAAATATTTCTTCAAAAGGAAATTTTGGATGAACATTTTCCCCAGTTAGCAAAGGTCATTGATGAGCAGGATGATATATGCAAATTATTTGATGCATATGCAGCTGTTATAGGCCTATTAATCGGAAAACACAATGAAAGGTTCACTGACTTTGAGAATCATGACATCACACCCAAATTAGCATTTCAACCTCATCTAGTTGACATCACCAAGGCACCTAAGGAACTACAGATGGAATTCATTGAGATCTCAGTAGATGACATTTTAAAGTCATCATTTGATGCTAAGAAAGATCCAATTGAAATATGGAAAAATGCAGTAGAACACCCACACCTTCTGCAACATGCCCAAAAAATGCTTTCTTGCTTTTCAAACACTTGTTGCTGTGAATCTACATTCTCCTACCTAATCCTAATCCAAATCAAGATGCCCTCAATGTCACAAATGACTGACACCCATCTAGAGGATCAACTGCGGACCTCCATGCTGCAACCAGATATTTAAATGCTTTCCAATGAAAAGCAGATACAACGAAGTCATTAAAAGGTTAGTTAACTTTAAAATTAACAAATAGTTTTCATTTTCTGAAATTATGACATACATAGTAGTTAGATTTTTACAAAATAATGTACATTTTTAAGTATTTCTAATTGAAGTTTCTTGAATGTGGCCTTATTTGATTACGCCAAATTAATGCAGCTTCCAGCAGGAAAAGGTTCCCCAGTCCTGCTCCAGAGTTTCGTATTCAGGCACAGCGTCTCCACACACAGCAGCAGCGGAAGCCCACGGCAGCTGTCTGGATCGCTTAACCCGTCTGACACCCTCACAAAGACCAGACTGCAAGGACTGTGAGGCATGAGAAGAAAACCATAGGAGTGAAAGCAGCGGACAGGCAAGAGGAACCAGTAATCCAACTGGCCTTTGAGAGGAGGGCAGGGGATGTGGTATTTCAGGGAAGAGCAAAACAAAACACCTCCGAGAGAACACTCAGAGTGATTTGTCAAATCATCGTATCCATCAAATGTATCGTCACAGCTGGTCCTTCCCTTCCTTCCGGACTATGTTCCAACGTCACCGCGTGAACGAGGAGTTTCCATCTGCACTTGACACAGTAGCCATCCCTCCTCGCCCCTGTCGGGCCTGCCACTCCCTGGCCCTACCTGCATTTCCTTCCCACCGAGCTCAGAACTGTGCGGCCCCATGTTTTTACCTGTTGGTCCATGTCCTGCGGGCCTCGGCACACGCACTGTCGCTCCACGAGAGCAGGGCGTTTGCTCACTGTCAGCGCTTGACACAGTGCCTGGCACATCGTAGGTTCTAAGTCAATATGTGCAAAACTAATAATGTTTTTTAAAAAGAATAGTTTGCAATGAAAAAGAAGCAAAGACTGAGAAAGAAGTCTTGGGAGCTAAGCACAGGTAGGGAGTGCATGAGAATTTGGTACTTTCTGCTCAATTTTCTGTACCTAGAACTGCTCTAAAAATTTCTATTTAATTAAAAGAGAGTGGAGAAGCAAAATTAAAGAATTTAATAGAAGATTAGGAAATTTTCCAGAACAGAGAGCAAAAGGACAAACAGAAGAAAAATATAAGAAAGGTAAGAGAGACAACAAAGGGTCCAACATTCAAGTAATGATTCCGGAAAGAGAGAAAACGGGAAACCAAGAGGAGAAAACTCATTTAAGAAACGGCAGACAACGCTGCGCAGCTGACTCGTCGTCTGAGCTAGCGGTGTCCTGTTTGCCCCCCTACGCCCCTTCCCCACCCTTCTCCCCTGTGCTCTGCGCCCACACACACTCGGACCCTTTGCCCCGGCCAGCAGGTGGGCTCAGCCAGGGCAGTGCCTGCAGCAGGAGGGAGACCAAGGTCAGGCGCTTCCCCCAGCCCCTCCCTGCAGCCTGGGTGGGCAGGCTGAGTCCTCTCTCAGCCCTCCTGGGAGGCCTCTCTGTGGGCAGGGGTGTCAACAGAGCCCAGCTTTCCTGCTTGAGGTCCTGAACTCTTCCTTCTGATCTCTCCCCGGCTGGCCGGCCGTACCTTGCAAACCCACATCCCTTCAACATGATGTTACGAGGTACACATAGATGTTGAAAGGGATTTAAATATACACTACAAATATTTAAATAAATGTCAATCACACAAATGTTAAAAAGCGTGAATGCTCAAAGATAATCTTCAAAGATTGCTTATCATAACACAATTTTGGAGATGATCCAAGCGATTGTTATTGTGACTGTGTTAAGAATATGCATACAATAATATGCTATACAAATGTTAAAATGATAAAATCTTTCCAAATTATACTAAATTGAGGCGACATCTGTTTCCTGCTGAGACCGTAACTGATAAATCATCAGACTAAAGGAATCTACTAAGCAGCATAAAAAATGAATGAATAAAAAATAGTCCATGTAAGACATCTTTATACAATTTCAGCACTCAAGCATCCAGAGAGTCTAACAGGTACCATAGAAAGGACAGCAGGTTTCCCATAAAACACAAAAATGAGATGGCATCAGGCTTCTCAGGAGTAACTGCTGACATTTTCTTTTGAGCCTAGAACTCTAAATCCAATCAACTTACCAATTGAGTTAATGGAAAAATAACTATAGATTCAGAAATGCAATAACTCAGAAAGTGCCCATCCCCTGTCTTATGAAGTTACCTGAAGATACACTCTAAGCAAGGGTAGTACCAGGAAAGAGGAAGATAGCAAGTTCAAGACTGGTGACTCTAGTCTCATGAAGAAAGCCCAGAAAAAAAGTGCTGCAGTCAATCTAAAGCAATCCATCTAAATTGGAAATGAAATCACTGTGCTCACGGTGAGTCTTTTAGACAAACAGAACAGATGATAGCAGAGACACAATGCAAAAGTCACAGTCTTTTTAGACAACAGTAGAAAAAGAAACATAATTAGAAAATGTAAGTATTAAAAAATCTGTGCAAGAAAATCAAGCTCAAAATACAAAGCAAACAAAAATACAGCACAATTGTGAGCAATTAAATAAGGCATAAGAAAATGAAACCTATTTATCACTGATGCTAAAAACATCATCCAGTGACATGGGTCACATGCAGGGTCATGCCAAGTTTATGACACCTGGTTCTGTCAGGCATGTGCCCATAAAGTCATAATAATGTGAGTGCTCCGTAAAGATTTTCAACTTTTTAGGTCAACTGATTAAAATATGAACAACTTACAATTTTTCAAAGCAGACCATAAATGTTATCAGCCTTGACAATGTAAAAATAAAGCACCAATAAAAATTGTGAAGAAAGGGCGAAGAAGATCTGGTACAATATTATAGAAATTAGATGTGCAGAGATGCTTTTAAAATTGATGAATTAGATCATATTTTTTAAAACAGTTTTTAGGGCACTGAAACTATTCTATATAACATTACAATGGTGGCTATGTGACATCGTGCATTTGGAAAACCCCACAGAGCTATAAAACACAAAGGGTGAACCACGTGAACTATGGAGTTTAATTAATAGTAATGTGTCAATATTGGTTTATCAGTTGTAACAAATGCACCTCACCAATGCCAGATGCTAATAACGGGAAATGTGGGCAGAGGCAGGGAGAACATGGGAATTTGGTACTTTCTGCTCACTTTTTTTGTATCTAGAACGGCTCTAAAAATAATTTAATTAATATTTCGTTAATTTAATTAATTAAAAAAAGAGTTGAGAACCAAAAGTGGTAACAATTTAAAGTCGAACTGAATGAAGGGGAGTAAGTGGACCGAAGATTCCTCCTGGGTAGAGGGGAGTCGGTGGATTGTTTCTGGAGTGAGCAAGTGAAGCGACAGCGACGTCAGCCTTTCATCGGGCGCAGGGACTGCTGGGAGAACTGAGGTGTGTCCTCCAGCAAGCGGCGTGTGTGCGTGGGGTGGCACAGGGCTGGCTTTTCATTATAAACCCTATTATGTGATTTGACTTATGACCCGTGCATGAGTCATTTAGGGAATAAATAGAAATTCTTTTCAAAATGCTGGTCAAAAATGTGGCAGTTCTCAAAGTGCTCGTTGGCCCCGCACACAGTCCAGCGGCAGCCCTGCTGGCCCGCACCTGGCAGACTGAGCACCGAGGAGCTTTCTTTGTTGTCGTTGCCTCGTGTTTTCACCTTCCCCTTTCAGACACAGAGTCTCTTTCCTACTGTCACCTTTCAGATCTTCTCCCAACATGTTCAGTGACACTGAGTGCAAATAACCAGCTGCCTCCCCCAAGGTTGTTTGCATTCATCTAGCATCAAAGAATCCATGCATCCATTCGTTCGTTCCTTCACACGCGTGCACTGGGGCTTCCAGGGGCCGGCAGCTCGCAGCCGTGTCTGTGAGGGAGGCCGGGCCTGGGCGTCTCCTCTCATCAGGGCTGTGGAGCCGTCTCCCCAGGAGCCAAAGCAGAAGGGTGGAGAGGGTGTCCGGGTGACCCAGGGCCACGTGCACTGGTACGTGGCGATCACTGAGCACAGACGGTGGCACACAGCCAGCGTTTGACAGCGGGTGGAGAATAATGAGTCAGCAAAGTAGACTGGGAAAGCGGCCAAGACAGAGGAACAGGCAAGCGGCGTTTGTGTCAGTCAGTGTTCTCCCAGGCAGCGGAGCCAAAGGGGCGTGTGCATCTGTGTATGTGCATATATAACTGTGTGTGTACATGTGTGTGCATATATATCTGTATGTGCACATGTGTGCATATGTATCTGTATGTGTATATGTGTATGCATATATATCTGTATGTGTGTATGGGTATGTGCATATATATCTGTATGTGTGTATGTGTGTGTGCATATATATCTGTATGTGTATATGTGTGTGCATATATGTTTGTACGTGTACATATGTGTACACATATATCCGTATGTGTATATGTGTGCATATATATCCGTATGTGTGTATGTGTGTGCATATATATCTGTATGTGTGTATGTGTGTGCACATATATATCTGTATGTGTACATGTGTGTATGCATATATATCTGTGTGTACATGTGTGTGCATATATATTTGTATGTGCACATATGTGTGTGCATATATATCTGTATGTGTGTATATGTGTATGCATATGTATCTGTATGCATGTATGTGTGTGCATATATATCTGTATGTGTATATGTATGCACATATATCTGTATGTATACCTGAGTGCATATATATCTGTATGTGCACATGTGTATGTGCATATATATCTGTATGTGTATATGTGTGTGCATATATTTCTGTATGTGTGTATATGTGTGTACATATATATCTGTATGTGTATATATGTGTGTGTGCATATATATCTGCATGTGTATGTGTGTGTGTGTATATGTCTGTATGTGTTTATACGTGTGTGTATATATATCTGTATGTGTGTATATGTGTGTATATATATCTGTATGTGTATATATGTGTGTATATATGTGTACATATATCTATATGTATATGCATGTGTGTATATGTCTGTATGTGTTTATATGTGCATGCATATATATCTGTATGTGTACATGTGTGTGCATATATCTGTATGTGTGTGTGTTTGTGTACATATATATGTATATGTTTATGTGTGTGTGCATATATATCTGTATATGTATATATGGCAAGTCTGAAATCTGCAGGGCAAGGCCAGCAGGAGACCCAGGGAAGAGTTGATGTTGCAGCTCACGTCCCAGAGCAGTCAGGAGGCAGAATTCCCTCTTGTTCTGGGGAGGTCCTGACTGGACTTGGTCACCCACATTATGGAGGGCCATCTGCTTTCCTCCAAGTCTACTGATTTGAATGTTATTGTCATCTAAAAACTACCTTCACAGTGACATGTAGCCTAGTGCTCAACCAAAGCCTAGGTATGCTGGCCTAGTCAAGCTGATTTATAACATTAACTACTAACCATGCTCTGGAATCCCAGGAAAGAGGCCCCAGGGTGGAGGGAAATGCAGGAAAGAGGAGGGTGAGAGGAAGGCCCCGGGAGTCTCACTTGTACCTGGTGAGGAGGTGGTCAATGGCAACTCTCACAACGGCGGTTTCTGGAAGCTTTGAAGTTCTACCACAGACAGGCAAAATCTAAACCCAAAGGACAGGCTATCACCTCTCCCTTTAAAATGTGTGTCCCCTGGTCCCTTCCTTTCCATGTCCCCTGCTGCCCTGTAACCAGACCCCTGAGCTCTGCCTGCTGGCTGGCCCAGACCCCAGGACTCCGAGGTGTCCCATTCCAGTTTCTCCTGCTTTCCCCACCAGACCCCTTTTCCTCCACGCTGGCCCCTGGCCCCCCCACAGTCACTGTTTGGGTGGGGCCAGTTTTACAGGATTCCCCAAACACAGCATGGACATTGCCACATTCCTCAGTGCCCCCACGCAGAAATGCCCTCTCTCCCTTCCTTCCCCTGCCCGGGTCTCGGAATGCCTGTGACCCACACAGCTGGCCGCAGGCGTCAGGTGCTGCCTTAGGTGCTGAGGCTTCCGCGTGCCTCGTGCCTGGGAGGCTGCCTCCTCCCTGCCCGGTGCAGGTGGGTCTCACCTAGCGTGGTGCACACAGCAGGCGGCCAACTAAGCCCTGTTAACTAGTTGAGCAAGAGCATTAGGAAAGATTAAATCTTTCATTTTTATGTCAGTCAAGGGTGTCTTTTAGAACTCGTGTATATTAAAGTTTAATCATGTGTTAATGTATTATATGAGTGTATTTTCTATGTTAATTATAAGTTTCACCTCTAATTTCTATGATTTTTACAGCCATACTTGGAATTTGGATGTCACTAAATAAATTCTCTAAAATGATCCAATTTCTCTAAGTAGTTTTAGATGGTAAGCTCTGAAAACATACAGTATCTAAGCAGGGAAGACATGAAAGGAAAAACAGACGCAGTCCAATTTAGAGAAGGCGTGTCAGTTTAGCCATCGGACGAAAGCAGGTGAATGTTTTGCAAGGAGGACTGCAGGGTGGACCTGAAGGTGCCAAGTGCCCGGTTCTCAGCGCTCCTGACTGTGCTTCCGGCAGCAGCAACATTGACAGCGGCCAGCTCCTCCCAGGGTCTCGCATGTGCTGCCGTTCACCCCGCTGTCTCCAGTGCCTTCATCAGTGCTGGGACACTTCCCTGGAAATTTGCACTAGCTACACATCCGCAGAAACAGGAATTCGGCTTACGGCAGCCCTGCACCAATGAGGCTGTAAACCAGTGACGCTTCCTTCCGCTCGGAGAGAATGCGGTCTGCCTTCGTGGTCGAAGCCAGCAAGTGTGAAGGATCCCATGGAGGAGGCAGCGCCAGAGGTGAGGGCTAGAGCCACCTTGAGAAGCGACAGTGTTGCTGTTCAGTCACCAGCATTGCGTCCCTCAAAACTGAGGTCTGGGTTTCCAAGCACCCAAACAACACAGAGACAAAGCACAGAAGCTGGGGAGACGTAACAGGGAACACACATGCTGGTGCTCAAAAAGAGCAGTGCCACGTAGAAAATGAATGTTGAGTGTGTTCTCTGAAGAGAGCCATGTCCTAAATTTTTCAAAAAGCAACTAATCCAAGTGATGCAAGACTTCAAAATATAATTATGATGAAGTTGGCCAGATCTTATGGACAACCTTCAACCAATCACCCATAATTTATTCCTGTAATACACTTTTCATATGTTGAATTTTCTGTTTAGCTTTCTTTTTCTTTTAAAAAAATTTTTTCGCTATTTTAAATTGTCAGCATTATTTTTAACAACTTCCTATGCTATGTATGTCATCTTCCCATCATTTCCAATAGCCGAGCTATAAATCTTATAAAGCCTTTTAGAGTACTAATTTGTTTTATTCATGTTTTGCAAATTTGACTCCACAAAAGTGCGTTGTAACAGCGCTGACTTTGTATGTAAGCATCGTGCATGTACATAAAGATGTTGAAACTTCCTCATTAGATGAACAGATGTCCATTTTATACATCTGAATTTGTGGAAGATAAAATTTCTCGAGGTCTCTGCCATTGGATGGCTGCATATGCAGTGGTGACCTGTCATGATTTTTGATGGATTTCATCAAAAGACTTAGGTTGTCCGTCACGGTATTTCCTACAACCAGTTACAGAGCTGAGTGCACACAATTACCAACCACAGTGATGGGCTTTATACAGTTCCTTTTTGCCCTATTTCTTTATGAATATGTTCATCTGCTCATAACTATTATACCTGTGTAGCTGTCGTTAGTTTACCAGAGTGTTCACGCTTGCAACACATGTATGTTATTGTTGCCTGTTTTATTATAGAAGTGGCCTATGAAGTGTTCTGTCAAGTTTTTATATGTTTCTCAAATAAATCCCCTTTTAAAAACATAAATACTTTTTAAAGAATTTTTAAATTATTTTTTTCCAGAATTATAGCTTTAAGATTTTGATTTTATTGTGATTTGGGGGATTTTAGCCTTTAGAAATTTCAGCATCCTGGACTACGTGTTTGGGGGTTATGACTGGCTCCCGCAGGACCACTGACTGGACTAGAAACCCCGTGGCTCCTTGTTCCACGTTACCAAAGGTCGGACTTAACAGAGCATCTTCTGACTTGTCTCCCGTTTCAATCGCACCCCAGCTGGTCCTGTCCACCACTGGCTGACCAATCATCCTAAGCACCAAGGCCGACTGCAACCGCTGACTGAGATAAAGGACAAACTCCTCCCTGGGACGTTCAGTGGCCTTTAAAGCTGGACCCTAGCAAAAGACCAATGACATCATGTTGTGGACTGAATTATGTCCCCCCCACCAAATTCCTATTTTGGGGCCCTGACCTGCAGCACCCCAGAATATGGCTGTATTTGGAGACAGGGTCTTTAAAGAGGTAACTAAGTTAACACGAGGCTCTCAGAATGACCTAATCCAAGTGGACTAGTGCCCTAATAAGAAGAGATTAGGGCACACAGAGGACACACCAGCCATGCTCACACAAAGGAAAGGTCACGTGCAGAGGCACAGGAGGGTGGCTGTCTGCAAGCCAACAGGGGAGGCCTCACAAGAAACCGAAACAGCTGGCACCTTGACCTTGGACTTGCAGCCTCCAGAACTGTGAGAGAATAATGTCTGTTGTTTTAGCCTCTGATGTGGTTTGCATGTTTGGCCCCTCCAAATCTCATGCTGAAGTCAACAAAGGTCTGGTGCATCCATTATTTAGACACAAACGGTGGCCCTAAAACACTGACATGAGGATAAACATTCCATTTGATTTTAGTGAAAAAATCCATTTGATTTGCACCACCAGGTTGTTATCAGCACCACCATCCTGGGTGAGCTGGAATTAATCTCCCTATGTATGTCAGATGCTGACACCTGGGTTTCAGCAGCGCAGGTGTGAACCTCGTGGTGATGGGGGTGGCACCCACAAGAATGCCATTTACACCACATACCTCTCCCATTTCCTATTCACTCAACCTGGAGGAGTCTTCCTGTCCCAACCCTACATTGCAAGGAGTAGGCAAGATTAATGAGCTCATGTCTGAAAAAAAAGTCCCAGAGCCCCATGATGAAATAAATACACATTGTTCTCCACATTGTCAATTGTTAGAGGAAAGATGGGTTCAAGAAACAAACTCTCATCCCTCCCATAAGACCTGGACTGGGCTCCCTAAAGCCGCGCGTGGGTGGGGAGAGAGATGGGGAGTGGGTGTGAGGGAGGTGGGTTGGGGCAATTCCTACAGACTTGGTGGATGAAACAGCCACCGCCCCACCTGCGTCTGGCCAGACGCCAGTGCGTTAAGAGCAGAGTCGAGATTAATTCCCAAGCTTGTATTATAGCCACACATAAAATTTGGCCCTGTAACCACAGACCGGTGCCAAAATCTGTTTAGTTCATTTAAATTTTTGTATTTATTTTAATTAAGCACTAGCAGAATGCCATTTGCGGTGGCATATTGAATACCTTTGTAATTAACAATACCCAGCCGGAGAGATAGGCTTCCTCCACATTCTTTTAATTAACTGAACTGGTTCAAGGACAGAATCAGCAATGATTCCTTTATGATGGGGTCTAGGGAACATGCCCTTCATTGGCAGTAAGTGTAATTTTTGAAAATTCAGGGATCTATCAGAGTATATTTCCATTTTTATAATCAATATCAGGCATAAGAAAGCTTAGCAGATGTAATACATTAAATATTTCGAGACAAAAAAACTTCACTCCATAGGGAAATAAGGTGCAAGGTCTAATTTGCTTGAATGGGGTAAATCATGGTAATGATTGAACCCGTTGTGAGTCACTTGGGTCCCGATAGCCCCTGAAATCCAAAATTCTTACCCTGACGCTCTTCTCAAGGCCTCCTGTAATTAGACAGGATGTGTTTTATAATCTCTAACCCTCTTTCCCCCACGCTGCCATTGTTCCTTTTTCTTTAACATCTCCCAAAGCCTCCCAAGACTTTGAAGTATTTAAAAGAAATATATTTTTTCTCTCGATCTGTTGAGCTGGAATTAGTCTCCCTACGTATGTCAGATGCTGACACGCATCCCTTGAGTCCAAAGTGAGGATCAATCAATTTGGAGTGCTAATGCCCCTTCCGCACTCTATTGCAAACAGCAAGCAGGTCTTCGACACCTCCGGTGGGCGCAAGGATGCAATGCGCTCGCGTAAGCACAGGGAGCAGGAACGGCCAGTAGGACCTTGCCTTCCCCTGGAAAAGAGAACCCGTCCCTAGCCCCAGCCACCCCAGCACCACCGCGTCAACATTTAGCTAGGAAACGCTAAAGTGGTTAGGACGTCACCGAATACCCTCAACTGCTGCTGAACACAAAGAAACCAACCCCTTCCTTTGCCAAATGCGTCCTCCCCGCAGAGCTGCAGAGGCGCCCGTGTGCCCTTGCTCGCTGCAAGAGAAGCCACTGCAAGCACACAAGGGGGTGGGCGGGGGTGTTTGGATTCACGCTGTCTGGGCTATGTATAAACTATGAGTTTCAACAAAATTTCCTTTTTCATTTGCTGTGTTGAGCAGCCCTGTCTCTTTCTCCCTCCTGTCGCCACAACTTTGAACTGAATGTTCACAGATGCAAACTGCCAAGTGAAATCCCTCTGATATTAAATTCCACAGCCACCCTAAGGAAGGGGGATCATTCGCTGTGCTAAGGAAATGAGATATGTTTTAAATTAAATGGCCTCATGAATATGCTAACCAGTTCTGAACAATTTAAAAATAATAACAGATCTTGTCTTCACGAGGCCTCTCTCCCCCAGTAAAGACTGCCACACCTGTGGGGGAGGGGCAGGAGAGCACCATGATTCCGCTTTGTCACCGAGTAGAGCCATCTCTCCACGTGAAACGGGCTGCAAGCACCCCCAATTTGTCCATTTTGGCCCTCAAAATAACAGGACTGTGGCTTTGCCGTTGGGGAGCCTTTCAGTGTTTTGGAAGCTCCTCCATGGGGCTCTTCCTCTGATCTAACGCCAAGAATCCGTGCTCTGGGAACAGCCCAGGTGTCTGTCGGGATCAGCCCAGGGCGAAGACAGCAGAGAAGAGGCATTTGTCACCTTCCCTTGCCAAAAGTGGGACTGGGTCTCAGCTCAGCTCAGACGCTGCAGCAGTTGCCCCTGGACTGTTCCCAGGTCAGACACCTCCCACCTTGGCTGGTGTCCCTCGTCCTGGTGGTCTCCTGTGCCTGCTCCTGTTTGGGGGACAGGAGTCCACATGGGTGAAAATCAGCACTGACAGAAGCCGATGTGGCTGGAGGTGCAAACTCACAGGCAGGAAAGCGAAGGGAGACTCAGCCCCAAAGACAGGCCGGAGGATGGACGGGGGTCTGCTCAACTGCAGGCCCCCTCTGGGCTGATCCTGTGCAGCCTCCGGGTGAACTTACAGCAATGAGGGTCCACGCGGGAGGCTGAGGGCCCCACGGGGAGCTGTGATTGCATCCCAGGATGCGGGGCTCGGTCTCTCCTAAGTGGAGAAGAGTGGAGACGGCAGAATGAATGAGTACAGACCTGTATGGACCGAAGCTCCGGCAGCATCTTTGCAGCTCATTTCCCCCCCAAGGTTCAAGCAAGTCCTCAGCTCTGGTTTCAGTGCCGCAGAAGCCAATCCTTTCGTCTCTGCTGGGAAAACCCAGCGGCTCCTGCCAACTCTGGGGTGTGTGAACATGGGACTTACATTCTGTTAACTACGCCTGGCCCCCCAAAGAAAGGTGCCCCCTCGTCTGTCTCAGCCTGAGAAGACCCATCTCCTTGCTTAGCCTCTTTGGGCTGGTAGAACCCCACCCCCTGCACTTTAGAATAACCCCGGCTCCAAGAGAGAAGGCAGCATTCACAAACGAGCCCCCAGTAGAGTCCTACAGTGGTAACTTGGCAGCAGTAGATTTATTTTTCATTTCAGGAAAAGAAGAGAACACCAATCGTAAAAGGCTGTGAGCCATGGTGGAGAGGCTTTATTGTGACCTGTAAGTTTGCTTGTCAAATCTTTCATTTCAAACACTCTGTAAACGATTGTAGGGAGATAGTGTACTACAGAGTAGAGGGAGAGAGACAGAGATCATTACAGATACATAGCAATACTCCTGCAGGCGTCCACATCGTTTTGCTATTTCCACTGCAGAGATGGTGCAGGGCCAAACCCTGACATCTAACGGCAGAAGGATGGGGCAGTGCAGGACTGAAACCCCCCATCACGAGGGTCCCGCATCCCACCTCCAGGGTAGCAGGACAGCCCTGTCTTCGGGGCAGGAATCCTCTTGTCCTCAACCCACCACTCTGGATCCAGGGACCACCGTATGAGATAAAAACCACAAGTACAGAGCCTGGCTCCTCTGTGGCACTGGCACTGGGATCATTCCTGACAAAGCCAGCCTCTCTGGCAGCCTCTCCTTCCCTGTTCCTGGAGGCCAGGACATTGGCCCTTTGTGTGCCACGGGCGGAGCCCACTCTGGCACAGTCTGGGCTCGCATCCCTCCCCTTTCAGCTTCCACTGGGGGCCTAATTAGGCACTGAACCCACCGTGGCAGATAATGGACATAGATGAATGGCTTTCCCTGAGCAGAGAGGTTGTGCCAGGCATCCGGTGGGCCTGGCAGATGCGGGAGCCGCACAATGCCCCGCATCGGGCCACTGGGGCCAGCCGGCTGCCTGTGTGATTAATGAGGCACGCGCCTCCCCCTGCGCACGCCGCAGCCCCATTTGGTGCACCTCATTAGGTCTGCTTTGGGGTCACCATTAGCACACTAGCATGGGAGTGCCAGGGTCGCTGGGACAACAGACAGAAAGCAAACAAGACCCAACACCCAGGCACATAAAGAGGGTGACCGCGTGGGGGTTGTCTGTCCTGGACATCTGTTTGGCACTGGGGTAAGAGGTAACATTTGCAGACTGAGAAGCAGGCACCTTCTATCTTTTTATTTAAAAAATAAAATAAAAGCATTCATACTCTGCATGGCATCCAAACATCCACTTTAAAAGATGAAATTTATTTAGGAGGACCAGATATGCATCTCCAAGGGGAGCTCCCACTGTCGCATTTCGTGGCTGCGGGGGACTCTGGAAGGGGACCGGCTCGCAGGCCCCGAGGTCCCAGCTTCCGCTGCCCCTTCAGCTCCCCCATTGCTCCCGTGGTTCCTCCTCCCTCCGCAGCCCACTTGGCCCCATCTGAGGGGCTGGAAAGCATTTTGACCGTGGCCAGCGGAACACCAGGACCACTTGCGGAGTTACCGTGTGGTGTTTCTGGAATCTGCCTTGTCCATCTGCGGAAAGCAGAGAACGATGCCTCCTGCCTGCGCACTCGCGGGCATGGCGCGAGGGTTAATGAGCTACTTGTCCAGCTCAGAGAAGCCCCCGCGTAGCGCAGTGCTCCCAGCCTGTGGGCGAAAGGCTTTCCTTTGTTAGAACAGCCCGATGAGGTCTCTGTCGGGGGATAAAGTGCTGCCTGACTTATGTTTTCTGGTCTTGAAAAAAATCACAGGTTTAAAAAAATATCTCCTAGTTGTGCAGGCATTTTTTTTTAATCCCATTGCAATTTTGTGGCAGACATTAAAAAGACATCTCCTATTAATGACATTTTTTACACAAACAAATCTCTCTGATTTTACTAAACAGTCACCAGCCACATGTGCACTCTTGACTGTTGCTATCAATAGCCACCCATCACATTAGCATTGTTTTAACAAAGGCAGAGTCTGCTTCAGTTTTAGTATCGACAGAGAAAGGGTGGCTTCTTTGGTCTCATCTCCTTTTGCATCAAAACATTTTACGTAAATTAGCGGCTCAGCTGTGAGCAATTGGGGATTCCAACTTCGATTCCATAGCCCCAGTCTGAGCGTCCGTAGACACTGGGTCTTGTCGGACCCCGCTGGTGGTTACACAGTCACGGCCCAGCTCTTCCCTGGATCCTGGCAGGCCGAGAGGTGGACGTGTGGGCTGCGCAGGGTTTCTCCTGGCCACACTGAAAGTCATTTGTCCTGTCCCAGAGGAGATGTCCCGGGTACTGTTAATGCCCAGGCTGGTGTAGATCTTCATATGTCCCAGAGACGGATGGGACTCCGCTGGTCTGTAGCCTGCTCCTGGGGAGGGGTCAGCAGTGTTCGCTGGAGGAGGCAGAGACGCCAGCGAGATGCTCGGGGCCTCACAACTTCTTGGAGAAGCTTCGCCTGTATTGGGCTTGTGCTGGAACCAGTTTGGGTCATTTGAATCACGTATGGGCCGTACTAAACTCTGAGCCCATTGAGAGCACGAGTAGGGGGCATTGGGCACATAATGATTCCAAACTTGCAAAACAAGCAAAGAAAATTTGAATTTAGGTAAACTGCACCTCAGAAAGTATTCGCTGACTTTCTCCCCATGTACCTCTCCCACCATCTGCCCTGGAACGGCAGGAGCCATTGCTGGAAGCAGAAGAAAGAACAAAACCCGTGCCAAGGGAGCTCTCCCGGTCCCCACTCAGGAAAGGTGCAAAGTCAGCACGTTACACGATAAAACATGTCGGGAGACACCAAGTGATGAAGCATGACCAGGAGTTTTTAGTTCTCCCTCCCAAGTCTGAATGGTAGCGAGTTTTTGTTTTGGTTTGGATTTTTTTTTTTGACTTTTTGTGTTAGCTTGCTCGCAAAAATAGCTGCCGTTATTTCCTTGTCTGTATCCACCCCCTGGGCAATAGGATGTTTCAACTTCTTTCATCAAGAGGTGGAATTGATTTCCCCCTCTCTGCATCTGGGTGCTTGTGACTTGCTGTGACCAGTGTCCTGTGGCAGAGGTGATGGTTGCCAGCCCAAACCTGTGCCGCGCCCCTCGGGTGCCCACCCAGACACCAAGCGAGCAAGCCTGCGCTCCCAGACACAGTGCAAGAGACCGTGCAGGACAGCTGTGTGCGGTGGGGCCACCCAGACTGGACAGGCCCGAGCAGAGCCACATGGGTGTGCCCAGGCAAGGGGATCCAGCACTGGCCCAGACTGGAAGAGCCGCCCCAAGAGGGCAAGTGATTTGGCTGAGATCGCCCCAGCAAGAACCTGTACTTAGAATCCGTACTTGATTCCGTGGCCTATGTCTTTCCAGTTAGTCCAAATTTGAAACATCTGGACCTCGATTCTGCTGGTTGGTCTGGGGTGCAGGGCTTGTACTGGATTCCAAAGAGAGTTATGCTTGCATAGCATCTTAGTTTCTAGAAATTCAAATAAGGATGTCTTCCAAGGAACCCTTTCTTGAATATTTCTTTTCAGATCAGTCTCTCTCTCTCTCTCTCTCTCTCTCTCTCTCTCTCTCTCTCTCTCCCTCGATGATATTTTGGTGTGTCGGTTATTTCAGTCTGGGTGAGATCACCTCTTTACCATCCCTGCCAATAATTTCCAAAACTATACGGAAACAATGGCAGCTTCTGATGGGACACCAAAGTGGTGACCTCTTGTTGGACTGAAAATACAGCTTAGTTATTATTTCAGCAAATGTGGAAATTTCACCTTCACACCACTAAAACTAGAAGCGGCCAGTGGACTTGGCAGATGGGTTTGAGAACCTCCAGCACTGAAGCGCTTTCGTCCCAACATGACACGCGCAGTGTCTGAGAGGATCCTGGCGTCTCCAGAGCAGAACGCCCCAGCTATGCCAGCGTGTCCCTGACAACTGACCCGCCCTGGTCTCTTCTGCATGAGAATCATCCGGAACGGCTCCCGTGAGTGTTGATGGGGAGGATGTTACGACATTGGACGGAGTGCAGAGAAGCCCACGTAGGCTGGAGGCACAGTCCCGCCAGAGGCTCAGCAATGGAGCTTCGACTGGGATGGTAAGATCAGACATCCACCGAACCCTGAGAAGTTCATAAAACACTTTCTCAAAAATGCTCTCCCTCATCCTGCTGACAACCTTAACTATAGGTGTGATTATAATTTTGCCCATTTTACAGATGAGAAAACTGAGTCTTAACCAGGCCAAGCAACTTTCTCACGGCAAGAAAGGAGCAGAGCCAGGGCCACACCTCCTCTGCTTGCAAACGTGGACCCTTGAGCTCACAGTAGATTTCCTGTTGAGACATTCTAGAATCAAACTGCCACAAGCCAAAAAGTAAAGGATGGCCAGTGTTTGGAGCGGCAGGAGTGCAGCCCACCAGAAGAAGCTGAAGAGCAAAGATGCTGGCGGGGAGTGGGCACGCCGTGAGTGAGGGATGATCGACAGACCCTGGATGGAAAGCCCAGACGCCTGCACAGCTCCTACCCAGCTGCGAAGTGACATGCCTGATTTGGCAAAGTCCCTTGGCAAGACAAAGCTGCTTCCATTCATCAAGGTGGCTGCAGGAATCCAAACAACACCGTCTCCACAGCGGGCTGCTTGTTACCTGCAGCACCGGCATCCACCTGCCATCGGGAGTTTTAGAGCATTAGCTCTCTCGGCCAGTTCCTTGGTGTGTAATATTAATAAAATAGCATCTTCCTAAGGTCTTTCTTCAGCTAAACAGTAGGGGAAATGTAGTCACAGAATAATTGGAAATTATAATTCTTTCATTGCTCATGCAGTGACATTGCAAAGATTTGACATGCTTCTGCAAGGTTTCACCAAGACGTTGAGCCAACAAGCTGTGAGCTGGAGAACGGTGCCACCATTTGACCCTACAATGATGACTGTTTCTTTTACTGAATGTCCCAGGCTGTCACAACACGCCTTGTGCCAAGACTCTGAGAAGATTCCAGCCCTGCTGCCAGCATAGGGACCCAAATCCCTGGACCCTTCACATTCCACTCAGCTACTTTGATGCAAAGGGAGCAGCTGTCGGGAGCCCTGCCTTGACCTTCCTGTGAGCTGGTGCCTCGGAGTCACAGAGCTCTGCGGTCCATTCAACACATATTGCATCTGAAAAGGATACTGTGTACCTGTTTCTACCTGCACCTGTTTGCACCTGGGTCTTTGAACCCTTCCTCTATAGGGGGAACTAACTATCTCAAAGCCCACCGTGGTTACCCTGCACAGCTGCTCTGCTCTTGCATCCATGCATCCTCTGAAGGGTTTATGTGCCTGCTTGCATCACGCTGGTATCTGCAAGCCTGGCGCCTCTTCCCCCTAAATACCATCAAGCCCTTTACTCCCAGATGTCTGGGGTGTGTCTATTTTGAGCAGCCTCTTCTAAATCCTCACGATGTCCCTGAGCAGAGAGCCCCTCGAGCGGGCCGTTCGTGTTGAGCTTCCTGTTCCCCGTGAACGCAAGTCCACTGACCTCACGTGGTCAGCGGAGGTGCTCCTCCTTCCTCCCACCTCTCACTCATGTTCCCCTTCTCCCGCGGGCCCTGAGTAGCATAAGACATCTGTCACTTTCAATGAGTGTTAATGGTGCTTGTCAGCGTGGAGGCTGGCTTGGTCAGCGTCCCAGAGTGGGGCAACGTGGGACTCACACTCACACTGTTCCTCAGTGACCTGAGGACTCGTGTCGTCCTGCCCCCTTAGGCTGGAGCACTGCAAGCACAAGGACAAGATCTATTTGTCCCCTTACAGCCTCCCCTTGCACTGTGCCTAGCTCAGAGCAGACTTGCAAAAAGCATTTTCTGAATTGTCCCTGAATCGGGCAGCCTTACCCGGAATATTTTTGAAAATCTGAAGAGCTCAGGAGGCCTCTCTGGGGACCAGCAAGATGACTATGCAGAGGACACGCAGCGGGGACAGGGGAGGACAGGAGCACCACGCCCCTCCAGCACAGCAGGTCTCCTTGCAGCTGACAAATGCATCCTGGGAGTGCATGGCTGCTGCCCTGGGGGAGGCGAGAGCCGGCGTGGGCACACGCAGTGGGGCAGTTCCCAGACCTGTGCCTTCGACACGGGAAATCTTACATTCTACGACAGCGTACTATTTGGACTTTGTGGGCCCCAGATGACTTCGGGGACTTTCCGGTATAAGCCAGAGAGGCAGTTAGAACAAAAGGTGGTTTTAGTAACAGGACAAAGAAAGCTCAGGGATGAAAGAACTCAACAATGGCTGAGAGCCTTGAATATTATTTTCCTAGAGACTGGACGGTTATACCCTCCAAAGTTTGTATGCTGAGACGTAATCTGCAGTGTGGTATATTTGGAGGTAGGGCCTTTGGGAGGTGTCTGATTCTGCTCAGACTGCTATAACAAAATGCCATGCATGGTTCACAAGTAACAGAAATTACTTCTTCGTGGTTTACAAATAACAGGAATTTATTTCTCACATTTCTGGAGGCAGGAAGTCCAAAATCAAGTTGCCAGCAAATTCAGGAGCTGGCAAAGGCATGCCTTCTGGTTCATCGTTGACACCTTCTTTCTGTCCTCCCATGGCAGCAGGGATGAGGGAGTTTTCTGGTGTCCCCTTGTATAAGGGCACTAATCCCATTAATGAGGCCCCACCCTCATGACCTGATCACCCTGAAGGGCCCTACATCCCAATACCATGACTTGGGGGTTAGGATTTGAACATATGAATTTTGGGGACACAGTCTATAACAGGAGGTGACTGAGAAGGCAAAAAGAGGAGAACTGTAGAGCAAGCTTCATTTTTTATGAAAATATCTAAGTAATCTCAAATGTTGGCAGAGCATGGATGGTAAAGGCCATCTGCTGAGGTCTCAGACAGAAGAGCAGAACACGCTACTAGAAAATTGGGAAAAGGCAATCCTTGGTGCAAAGTAGCAAACAACTTTTGTGAATTGAGTTCGTAGTCTAGTGTTTTGTGGAAGGTAGAACTCGCAAGTGATGAAATTCAGTATTTAGCTGAAGCTATTTCTAAGCAAAGTGTCAAAGGCGAGCTGAGGCTCTCCTGACTGCTTAGAGCAAAATGCGAGAAGAGAGAAGCAACTCAGGGACAGAATTGTTCACCAAAAAAGAAGCAGAACATAAAGATTTTGGAAATTCTGCATATTGAAAAGAAGGGAAAAGCTTGCTCAGGAGAGGACACCAGGGGTGTGGCCACACCACCAGGTGATAAGGAGAGTAGCAGGATCAGCTCTCAGCAGAAGCCAGGAGCTGTTCTCCGGGACAATGGAGGAAGGACCCTAACGGCAACCGGCAACCGGAGAGCCTCAGGGAGGCCCCTCCCGTCACACACACACAGTGCCAGGGCTGGGGTGGGGTGGTGGCGGTTTCACAGGAGGGGTCACCGGCACTTGTGGGGCCACTCCCTGCACACCTTGGCAGCCTCAGCTGCGGCTCTGGCAGGTGCAACGCAGGCCTCCGTGGCCACCCCTCCCGTGGGTGCAGGAAGCAAATTTTCAGAGCTCAAGGGCCCAGCGGGCCTGGCCTCCTCCACCTAGATTTCAAGGGGCGAGGCCACCACGGACAGCCCCTCACAGGGCAATGCCGGCCACGGGGGCAGGGCCTCCCAAGCTGCAGGGGCAGGGCCCTGGAGTCATGGGGGCCCAACCCTTGCCGGCAAAGCCCAGGGTGTCTGGGAGGAGGGCTGCAACCCCGGCGGGTCCAAAGGATTATTCTCAAGCCTTAGATTTAATGTCATTTGTCCTGTTAGGTTGTGCACTTACCCGGGCCTATCATTCCTTTTTTCTTTCCCTGTGCTCCCTTTTGGAATGAGAATCTCTATTCTATGCCTGTCTTACCATTGTATTTTGGAAACACACAACTTGTTTGATTCCACAGGGTCACAGCTGGAGAGAAATTTTTCTCAAGGGGAACCACACCGTGAGTCTAACTCATGTCTTATTTAGACAGTTTTTAGATGAGATGTTGGACTTTGAAGTTTTGAGTTGGTGCTGGAATGAATTGAGACCTTGGGGGCTACTGGGATGAGATGAATGTACTTTTTCTTGTAAGAAGGACGTGCATTTGGGGGGCCGGGATGGGAGACTATAGACTGAATGTTTATGTTCTTCCAGAATCCATGTGTTGAAACCTAATCCCCAGTGTGATGATATTTGGAGGTGGGGCCTTTGGGCGGTGATTAGGTTACAAAGGTGGAGTCCTCCTGAGTGGACTGGTGCCCTTTTAAGAAGAGAAGGAGAGAGGGCACCGTCTGTGGACCTGGAAGCAGCCCTCGCCAGACACCGAATCTGCCAGTGCCTCGACCTTGCACTTCCCAGCCGCAGAACTGTGGGAAAGAAGTTCCAGAGGTTCCTAAGCCACACACTTCGTGGCGTTCTGCTACAGCAGCCTGAGCGAGCCGAGACAACCTCTGATTACAATCTCTCATTACATTTGTAAAGAGTGTTTGTTTTCTTTAATCTCACTCCTGGGATAACTATGTTGGTCATTTTTTTTAAAATTGGAAAGAAGCAATCACACCAAGTTCATCCTGCCCACCGTGGAGTACCTAGACTCTACCTAGACTCTCACACTGCTTGCAGGCCAGGAAACCCCAAAAAGCCAGGTGCACCCTGGCCTCAGTTTCCTTATCAATAACTGGGATCCTCACTGCTGGTCATCTCACCCCACAGCACTTCCATGAGTTTCAAATGAGGTAACAGGTGAAAGGTGGTTTATGATGATGGGAGCCAAAATATGATTTTATTACCGGGAGAAGAGAACTCCTTCCATTTAACCACAGTTAGCGCTGACAACAGTTAACACCATTACGCATTTGCAGGCAGCGTTAGGATGTCTCGGTGCTACCATGTGTCTGGGACAGGACGGGATGGCTGGTGACAGCTGTTGCCCTGCCGTCCCTACAAGGGGAGCTAGACTAAACGCCAGGGATCACCTTGTCCCGAGTCAATTGAAGTTGTAACCAGTAAACAGTTAGGAAAGACATACCATGTCTACATAATTTACCAAGTACAGTGCTGACCGTACTTAAATTGAAATTAAAGATTCATAAACCTTATGTTATGGGATGGGTAAGAACCAGAATTATAAATTAGAGCCCAAATTTTGCTCCCTGGGAAAACGCTTCTTCTTACAATAATACTACTAATAAATATGCGCCGAGGACCTGTTACAGACCAGGCCTCGAGCTAGCTGCTTTATATTAAACCAAGATTTTCACTACAGAAGTGATTCACTAATGTTGGTGGCAGAGACTTTGATTTGTGAATTTTAAGGTAGCCAAAGTCACAACAGATGTCAGTTAATGTCATTGTTCTTCTTATTTAGTTATACAGAGTGTATGTTGATACCATATCAATACGTTGCATTAGCATACTAACTATATTAATAAATTCATGCTTTTGAGAAAACAACGTACATTTGCCACATTTCCTGCTTTCTTCCCAGAAAGAAAGTCCCGAGAAAAGCTGTGAAGACCCCTCTGGTGGCCGCCCCAAGCCCTCCCCAGACTCTCCCTCCGACGTAGCACCTGCCGCGTCCCAGCCGAGCCTCCCTCCCCAGCCTGCTTGCTTCTAGGGGCCCCTTCTTTGTCCCCTCCCCACAACACAAACAAAACTCAAGTCTGCTCTGCCCCCCAATCACAGTAACACACTCCAAGCTCCGACGTCTTTGATGTTACCAGGTCAACTAACAGTCACCCTCTCCCCACGGCACCTGCCCTTCAACGCCGACTTCTCAGCTTCGAGTTCCCCCGTGAGCTCATTTCTTTGAGTTAGATGTTTGCTAAGTCAATGGAATACTCTGAAAAGGCAAGCTCTGGGCCAGGAAAGAGAAATAAGATCATTGACCAGAAACAAAGGTGATTTGGGGCGCCTTGGAGACCTGTGAATGCCCCTCCAGGTACACCCCGTGTGTGACCGCCTTGCGTACAGCACACACACCTTGTAGAATTGGTGTCACGTTGGGCTGAATTGAAAGGGAGCTCTGCCCACAACAGCTGCAACCAGCTGTGCTAAAATACCCTGAATAACACGTTGGCATGACCAGCACTGGCTGTCCGGACTGGCTCCCCCACGGGCTGCTGCAGTAACCAGGTGTGGGAGTCCCCTTCCCTAGGACAAGCACAGTGCTCACCAGCCCTCGCCAAGGCAGCCATCGCCTGGACCTCGCGCCGCCGCTGGCCTGCAGGTGTGGAAACGGGGGTGGGAGCGTGGACGGCACTTGCACGCGGGCCTCAGTGAGTGCAGGGCAGGCCGGGAGTTCCAACCCACCTCTGCTAACTCCCCCTCCAGTGCTCCCGCCGCCTCACGGAGATGATTTATCGCTACGTAGGACGGAGTGAACTTGATAAAAGGGAACCATCTTCATTCTCACCCGGAGGTCCCAGTTAACGAGGTCTTAGAGTAATTTTGTTATCGGTTGGTTTCCTCAGAAAAGTGTACATAATAGGTGACTTGAAGACAGTCTATTAATAATAATCTGAGTTTCTATTAAAGTAAAAAAAATTGTTTTTTATTTGTGTAAATTTATGGGGTAAATAAAAGGTGTGTCTCATGTGTCTAATGTGCAGTGATTGAGCCCGGGGACCAGGCTGTCCATTGTCCAAGCACAATACGGTTTCATTACGGGGACACTCTGCTCTGCTGCCAAGCTCTGCATTTACTCCTCTGTCTCACTGTATGTTTGTCCCTTTAGCCCGCTTCTCTCCATTCTCCCCTCCCCAACTCAGCCTTCCCAGTCTCTGCTATCCATTTAAAAAATCACTTTTAAGGTAAAAATCATGTTTAAGGTAAAGGAAAAGTTATTTTCTTGTGCATTTGAGAAAACTGTACAATAAATGACATAAAACTTTATGTTCCAAGGTAAGAGAACAAACAAAACTAAAAGCCAAAATCAGGGATGCAGAGGGGGAAAATTTAGAATTCAAATAAATATGGAATTGGGTAAATTAATATGTACTTTTATAGTATATCTATTTTGGATGTCAAGATAAATGTCAATGTTACAGAAACATCGACTAGACAGAGTTTATTTAGCTTGACAAAGCTTACAGCTTCTAGCCACATAATGAAAACTAAATTTAGATCAGTCAGGGATTTCCTAGGCTTCAGCGAAGTCGCGGAGGGGGATAGTGCGATGCTGTCTTTGGGGCCGACACGCCCCGTCAGCCAGTGCTGGGGCCACCACCCGCTGACCACTCACAGACGGGACCTCCCCCCTCGGTGTGACAGGTTGAATTCTGTCCTCTGTAAAGTACACTGAAGTCCCAATCCTCAGTGCCTCGGAATGTGACCTTTGGAAGTAGGATCGTTGCAGTATAATTGATTATGATAAAGTCCTCAGGGTGGGCCCGAATCCAAAGACTGGTGTCCTTATAAAAAGGAGAAGTTTGGACACAGAGACAGACATGCGTAGAGGAAAGGTGATGGGAGGGGACACAGGGAGAGACAGCCGTCTACGCCCCTAGGGGACAGGCTGGCGCAGAGCCACCCTCACAGCCCTCGGAAGGAACCACCTCTGCTGACACCTTGATGTTGGACTTCCCGCCTCCAGAGCCGCGAGACAATGCGATCTGGTGTCTCAGTCCCCGCCTATGGCGCACTGTTGCAGCGGCTCTAGCTCACGGGTGCAGATGACAGCTCCTGGCTGCAGATGATGGCTGCTTTGCTCAAGGTTAGCACAGTGACCGGCGGCTTAAGGGTGCTGCGAGGACGTCAAGGGTGCAAGGGTGCCACGGCCCCCTCGCCTCAGCTGTGACGAGGCTGAGGGGTCGCTGGGGCCGGAGCTGCCCTGGGCTCCCCAGCACTCAGCTCGAGAGCCAGCATCTCCCCGCACCCGGCCCCGCCGCCCTCACTTCCTGGGGGCTCGCTCCCCGCACAGACCACAGAGGCGACTCGCGCTCACGGTCTGCGTCCTGGGCGAGTGCTCTGTGACGGCTGGAAAACTGCAACTAGGTAATTATAGATACTGGTCTCTATCAAGAGGGGATTTTATCAGATTCATGCAGACATGACTGTGAAACTACAAAATACCGGCTCTGAAGCTACAAGTGATGAGTCCCGGGGCCACCTGGACGCCCTACCCTGCCGGAAACCCAGAGGGTTTAGCCCGGGACTGGAGGCCTAAGGACAGTCATGAATCAGCAGCCGGAGGAGCTGGGAAATGAAGGACCAGCATTTCTGGAAGCTAACAGGGAGGGAGGCGCCGGCTGCAGCGAGATGGATGCTTCCCATTAGCAGAGGCGCTGTTGGTGCTGGAGGCTCACTCATGCCTTAATCTCTCAGCAGGACGCAGGTGGCGCATAACCCCAGCCTGGGGTGGGGCTTGAGGGAGGGGACCACTTGGAGCCCCAGGATATGCTCCTCCCATCCTGGTTTCACCAGCACCCCATGGAGGGCCCTTCAGAGCCCTTTGCCAGCCTGTATCTAGCTCAGCACCCACCACCTGCAGAGGACCGTGGAGTCATCGCTCTTTCTAGTCACACACCGAGGAGCTGGGCAGGCTCCTGGGGCCACCAAAGGGCTGCAGGAGGGACGGGCAGAGGCAGCCAGACTGGACTCAAGCCCAGGGACCAGCCTCTCCACTCTCGTCTTTCCACCCTGGATCCCCTTGAGCCAAGCTCTCTGCCCCCCAGTTCTAAGACCGACAGAGAAAGGACTTTATGCAAAGAGGTGTGAAAGAACAGCCACCGTCGTGATGATGATGGTTTTCTTGGGGTGGTAACATTTCAAATGATCCTACCTTTTTAAGCAATATTTATTAAAACTATTGCTAACCTTTTTTTTCCACAATAAGCGTAAATCAATTATATAAACAGAAAAGCAAAAGAAAGGTATTTTTATCTGGAGGAGGGGAAAGCTCCCGGGCCACACTCTGGTCACCCTCGAGGGCACCTACTGGACACCTTGGTGCTGTATTCCAGACGTGTGGGTCTTGCCTCTGAAGCCTGCCTCGCACCGGTGGGGACGGAGGATAGGAGGCCAGGAGGACTGAGATGAGGCATTGCTCGCGTGCTTTAGGGTCATCCAGAAGGACAGGGGCGGGCACTGCAGAAAGTGCTCCAGGCAGGGGGATACTTGCTGTCAGGTGGGAGGCAGGGCCCCAAAGCACTGTCCATTCACCGTGATTTGAAACCAGGCCCCAACCGCACATATGCACTGGGTACCACACACCTCTGGGAGTGCGAAGGGGTCCCCTCCGCCTCTGAGCACCTCTGCCCACTGCATCCTGGCATCAGCATCACCAGGGAAAACACAATACAGCAAGCACTGAATGGAACAGCTCTTTACTCACGTGGAGAAGAGACAGAGCAAGCTCAGCGTCAGTGGCGGGTGTCGGTCCCCCATGGGCAGTGGGTCCCTCCTGGCAGGGCCATTGTCCTGCATGCAACCCCCTCGCCCCCCGTTGTGCTGCAGCAGAAGGACCCGTCCTCTCCCCACAGGGATAGTTACAGCAGTGGGTTGGCCAGGTGCCATGTGATGCACGGGGTTAAGCAGACCAGAGGAGGGCCACTGGCACTGGAACAGGGAGAGCTCTTCCCACAAAGGTGGCAGGGCCAGCAGAGGCCATAAGGACCCATCTCTTGGTAAGGAGGCATCTCAGGCCAACAGCCCTTTCTTATATGGCCGAGCAGGGGTGGAAAGCTGTGTCATGAGACCGCCTTTCCCAGCAGGGGGTAATTCACTTCAACCCAGTGGCCCCAGAACTGCACACACGGTGGCCCCACAAAGCTCTCTCAGAGCAGAGAACGCACCGGCCCAGAGCCATGCCCCATGGCCCTTAGCGTTGATGCCAGCACCCACCCAGGCCGGCAGGATGGAAGGAGAGCAAGACAGGCCCGCCCAGGAAGGAGCCGCCTGATTCGAGAAGATCCAAACACCTGACGCTGGTGAGGAGCACCTCAGGGCCCGGAAGGGCCACGGCAGCTCTTGAGAGTCTCAAAAACAGTCCCAGGGGCTCTGCCTGGCTCTTAATGTGCCCACCCATCCTCATCACCCAGGTCCTGGGTGCTGGGTGCCTCTGAACACGGGTTCACAGGTGGAAGGGCCGAGCCGCCTGCTGAAAGACTTCCTCCAGGCTGCCTGCCTGTGTGAGCCTCCTCGCCTGGCCCTGGCCCTCGACACCTGGCTCTGCAACTCCAGGTAGGACTGATCCCTGCCTTTGTGGGCCCCTCTGCAGCTCACCTCGGCCAGACTCCCATTTGCCGTCCACCAAAGGCTGCGCATGCGCCCACTTCTGAGTGCCCACAGTGCTGGGCGTGCAGGCAGTGGCGCCAAGTCTCAGTCCAGCGCAGTAACCCAGTGCAGACAGCTCCTCTGTGCTGCCGCTTTGCTGCCACCGAGAACGTGGTTATCAGTGGTAGGAGGGAGTCTCTGAAGTCTGGGGAACCAGCTTGCTGGCCCCATGCAGGGCGGGAGCAGGCATCGTCCACGTTCCCCTCTGTGGCTCAGACTGAGCCGGCCTGGGCTGTCTGAAGCCTGTAAACCCTTCCCGGTGGCACTGAGGGAAATCGCACCCAGGCAAAGAATAAGTCAGCTCTGACACCAGGGAGACGCATGATAAATGGAAACGATGAATTTCTGATGCCAGAGCAAAATCAGGTAGGAGGGCTCATTTATCAAATTTCCAGCATAACACACAATGGAAAGGTTTCCGGTTGGTCGATAGGGAAATTGAAACCTTAACCAAGGGTTTAGATGAAAATCCAGTCTGAGATGTTAATTTAGCAACCCATCCTTGGGAAGTGATTGAGCAGACTCATTTCATCCGGGCCGTGCTCCTTTACATCTGTAGTAGCACATTGACTGTTTATCACGCTTCCTGGTACTTGCTGGCACGTCGTTTGGAACAGCACAGCCTGGCTCCCTGAGAAGCTGAATCATTGTGAGCTTAAGAAGCGATATCTGCCTCCTCAGTGCTCGCATCCTGCCGCGCACAGAATACAGGAGGGGATCCTGACCCCACGGGAACCACAGAGGTCCTTGAACATGCCCGCTGGTCCCACCACCCCACTGTTGGATCCAAGCCAGTCCCCACTGGTACCTACACCAGGCTGTAGTGATTATGCACTGGGCTGTGGCACTTGGTGTTTGGGGACAGGTGCTGCAGGATAATGGAGTGTTTCCTGCCTGGAGCAGCCCACCCGCCATGTTTGTTAGCCCTGGGGTAGGACTTTTGATCTTTCGTTCATCTCTAATTTACATTTGAGAACACAAAGATGTGTCTCTTTCTTGTGCCTAAATCTCAGTCTCAAAGAAAAGCAAGCATATCATAAACCTGTGAAATACTAAACAGGAGGCGGCCTCATTATACGGTAGGGCAATCCAAGCCCTGGTGAGGCTGTGCCATCCACATATTCAGAGCCACCAGAAGCTCATGGGCTGGAGGTTAGGTCTCCGCCTTCAATGCAGCACTGGTTCCACATTGGTCAGTGCCCCCAAGTCTAAAGCCCCCCCATGCTGAGTGGCACTAGGACCTCTGGAGACTGGGAGAGGCCACAGCACACTTCCTGCCCCCCACTTGGTGAGTGCAGCGGGTTTCCCTGTGAGACTAAAGCAGCCACACTTGTCAGGGCCGTATGACTTACATACCACAGGCTGGGGCGTAACCAACAGAAATGTATCATCTCAGACCTGTTGGCCAAAAGTCTGAGGTCAGGGTGTTTCCTTCTGAGAGCTTTGAGCTGAGCCTCTCTCCGGCTTTGGCTGCTGACAATCTGTGGTGTCCTTGGCTTGTGGACGTATCACCCAATCTCTGCCTTCGTTTTCCCATGGCGGTCTCCTTGTGTGTGTCTGTCTGTGCACAAATTTCCCTTTTTTATAAGAGCACCAGGCGTATGGATTGGGGCTCACCCTAACAACTTCATTTTAACTGGGTTAAAGCCCTGTGAAGACTCTATTTCCAAACAAGGTCACATTCTGAGGTTTGGGGGTTAGGACTTCAACTTATCTTTTGTTTGTGGAAAGGGACACAATTCAACCCACGGCGGCTGGGTACCACACACCTCTGGGGGTGCAAGTGTCCCCACTTTGGGTCCCCAGCCTCTTTGGACGCGGTCCATGAGGAACCAGGCATGGAACTTATTGGGGTGACCACACTCGAGCTGTACTCAGAGCCCTTCATCCCCAGAAGACTCAGGTCTTCCTCCAGGGAACCATTAAACTGTCAGATCTCTCTTGCCCCACGCTGGGTCTCTCCAGAGACTCTGCAGGCCCTTGAGTGGCCCCTGGTGGCCCGACTGGCCAGGCCAGCAGTGACATGGAAACTCTGAGACCAGGCTCTGGGCGGCTGGAACTCTAGCTGGACCCTGCTGTGCTGGGATGATGCAGGACGGGTGAGGTGACATCAACAACAGGGCATCGAAAACACATTCGAGCGTCTTGATGTGGCTCATTTAGGAGGGAGCCACCAAAAAAGTCTTCATAGCAACATTTCATAACCTACATGAAAAAGAGAAGAAAGAAACCCAAGGACAAAAAGCAGCGGGAATATTGCATCTGAGTTTTCCCTAGAAACAACCGCAGAGGGAACGAGTGGGGCCATCAAAACATACGCGAGTGGCGAGATGACCGCGGGTGCTCCGCTGATGGCACGCTGAGGAGCTGGACTTTCACCACCATGGACACAAGGCATCCTGGCTGCGAGATGTGGCCTGGAGCAGGGGCTCGAGCCAAACGCCCTCCAGAACCCGGCTCTGCCACGCGCATCGTAGGTCTTGTTCACAGTCCTCCACTTCCCGACCACGAAGTCTGGGTAATAATCGCTCCTGCCTCACTGGTTTCTTCTGAGTTTTAAATGAGGCAATGTGTGTAAGTGACTTAAAATGGCATTTGGCACGTCGAAATGCTCAATGGCTCTTAGCTGTGTCTATTACAGTAGTTAAAGGTATTACTGAGGAGGCCTCCAGGCTAAGAGGGTCCCAGCACCTTGAGTTCCTATGTCAGGAAACTGAAACCCAACTCTGAGTGAACGGTCACCACTGGGAGAAGGAAATTCTGCTTAAGCCATCAGAAACTAACCTCCAACTGCAGACCTTGCCAATCTGAAACCGCCAACTAAACCTCTAACTAGGGACTTTCCACTTTACTCCATTAAATATTTTCTTTGGTTGGAACAGCTTATAAAAGTTTATCCTCCATGCTCCTCCACAGAGCCCTGAACCTCCTGTGCTCTGGTGACACCCGATTCATGAATTGCTGAATGCTCAAGTACTTATTAAAATGTCAATGTGCCTAATTTTATCTCCTAACATTGCCCTTTAGAACACAAATAATGTAAAATGAGATTTAAAACAAAAATTTAAAGTTTTTTTTGTTTATTCATTTTTATTTCAGAATATTATGGGAGTACAAATGTTTGGGTTACATATATTGCCTTTGCCCCACCCAAGTCGGAGCTACAAGCGTGCCCATCCCCCCCACAGTGCACACCGCACCCATTAAATATGAATATACCCATCCCTCCTGCACCCCAATGTCAAATACTCTCCGGCCTACACTAAAACCCTTTTGGAAAGAGAATCCATGCGGGGCCACCGCAGTGACAGCAGTGGAGTTCTGAGCACGTGTCTCTGCGGAGCTTAGCCGAGCAAAGCGCAGGAGGACTGAGCGCGGTGCTCCAGGAACCTGCCCGCGTCCGTGGTGCTGCTCAACTGACAGCCTGGAGAAGGCAGCTCTGCTCGCCCTGGTGGATGGGGAGTTGGCATCTCTCCCAACCCATTCCAATCCTCATTTTCCCTCCATCTAGTCACCTGGCTTGTTTTCCCTCGATGCCGATCCACAAACGCAGAACTTCCCGTAAGAATGCCACGAGAATTTATTCTTTATTACTTTGTTCTGAGTTTTGCATCTGTCTCTTTTTTGTTCACGGAGGTTCAAGAAATCTTTGGGGCACTGTTTTTCTTTTCATCTCTTCAATTCAGTTTGCTCCAGTTCAATCTGTTCTAGAGATAGAGCTATAACCCTTGATTTCATTTTTGGTATTACCATTCTCGTGGGGCAAACGGATGAGCTCTTTGTTCAAAGTATTTTGAAGAAAGCGGCTTTTAATCTACCTCGAGTCTGCATCTACATCACTGCCAACCACAGGCCCTGCGGTATCCATGGAGAAGGTCCGTCATGGGACACACTTAGAAATGTAAATTATATTGCACAGAAAAGAATTCTATTCAGAAAGAGAAATATAAATAGTGGAAGGTTGGGAAATTGTCCTTTGAGATAGGCTAAAAAACCAGATTAATGAAAGGCAGGCTGAGTCGGGGAAAAGCCCGAAGAACCAGGCACGGCAGGCAAAGGGCAGTCACAGGCAGGACTGAAGTCACATTCTCGACAGCATTCAGGACAGGTCATTACCAACATGAATGGCTCCGTATGCCCCCGGAACCCGCAGAATAAAGTCAGAGAAGCAAGCCCAGGGCAAACACAGGTCATGCTTTGTATTAGTTTGCTCCGGCAGCCAAAACAACATACCATAGATGGAGCACCTCAAACAGCGGAAATGTATTTTCTCACAGTTCTGGGGGCTGCAAGTCCGAGGCCGGGGTGTCAGTGTGGCGGGTTTCTGGTGAGGGCTCCCTGCCTGCTTGTCGGTGGCTGCCTTTGCCCTGTGTGCTCACACCGCCTCTTCGTAGGGAGAGAGAGATCTCCCTCACATGCCACCAATTCTGTTGGATTAGGGCCCCACCCTTATCCTTATGAACCACTAAACCTTTTTTACCTCCAAGGTCTCATGTCCAAGTACAACCACGTAGAGGGTTAGAGCTTCAACACGTGAATTGGAGGGGACACAGTTCAGTCCGTAGCATGCTTATAAAGGAAGGGGAGATGAAAGAAGGAAAAGTGAGAGGACCGTATGTATATGAGAAATGAATAAGTATCTAGTGATAAGTGATTAGAGGCACTTTGGAATATTTATCTCAATGCATTTTCTTGGAAGAAACTTATAAATATGAATTACATATAAATATCCTTTCTAAAAGTCTTGTGAAACTCCTCTTCCTGGACATTTAAAAGAGAAGATAAGATTTCCTGTAGGTTACGTATGCGTAGGTGTGGCTGGGACTCTGAGCTCTGAGATGTGTTAAACATTTTCGATCAAGGGTCTAAATGGATCCTCAGATCCAAGCATCTAAAATGTTTAATATATTTCAGAGCTCAGGGTGGTGGTAGTATGTGTACACTGTGGGGTCCTACTCAGCCATAAAAAGGATGACTTAAGGCCTTTTGCAGCAATTTGGACGGAACTGAAGACCATTATCCTAAGCAAATTGTCTCAAGAATGGAAAAGCAAACACCACATGCATTCACTAATAGATTTGAGCTAACCGACAGGCACACGAGTACACAGAGGGAAGTAAAAGTCACTGGAAATCAAGCAGGGGGGAGGGGAGGAGGAGAGGGACAAAACCGACCCAATTAGGTACAGTGAACACTATTCAGGTGATGGGCACACTTACAGCCCTGACTCAAGCCATATATCAAAAACATCTGTAACCCCTTAATACTTGGACATTTTTTAAAAAATTTTAGAGCATAATTATGAAAATAAAAACACCACATCTGCTGCTCACTTGGTTTTGGCCAAGTGTGTGCAGCCTGGAATTTCTACGCATTTGCTTCTCACGTTGTTCAGCTCTGCGGGCTGGCTGAGGGGAGGGGCACCCTCAGCTGTTCTCCCCAAACAGGTAAGAAATCTCCAGCACATGCCTGGAGCCAAGACTCACTTGTACACACCCCAGCCCAATCCTGAGACCCGAATCGATCCTTTGGGAATGTGCAGAACACCCGTGCCAGGCACTTGGTGGTCTGCAGGAGCTTTTGCCCGCTACATAAATGGCTTTTAATAAAGGCATTGAGCATCCGCCAGGTGATGTGCCTTGTCACCCTGTGGCTTTTCCTGCCCCCACTGCTCCCTGCCCCCAGACCTGAACCAATCACGCCGCGTCTGGCTTCGCCCATTCCTTATTTCAGGAACGAGAGTGGCATTTCGCTCGGTGTTGGCTGTAATTAAAGACACTGCCGAGGGTCTCCTGGGCTTTGGGCTCAGGCCGGGAGGGCCTGCTGGGCCCTGCAGCTGCCGCCAGTTCTCTCGGGAGGCGGCTCAGCATCTCTGCCCCTGTTTTGTTTATCTCGGCATCCTCCACACAGCTCCCAGGCTCCGTGGAAGCATCTCCTGGTCAGAAGCTTTTCTGTGGAAAGAAGAGCTCAGAGCACTTTTGCTTCACAACACATTTGACTGGCTTTTCCCACGCTGGCATCACGCCAACTCGGACTCCTTGTGGTGGTGCTGCTGGGTTAGGTGTTTACCGTTTGTTGCCCTCAACCTGCAAGATTTTAATGAGACCAATCAAATCTAAGTGTGCTCTCTGCATCCTAACTATGATCATTGTACATAAGACTGTCATGATTTTGTTGTTGTTGAGAGATGGTTTGGTCTTGTCTGGGCTTCATCATGCTGTACCATTTTCCCCCACAATGTTTTTTTCTGTTTATTAAAAATCCATTTGCTTATGTCCAGAAATTGATTAGGTAATCTGACAAATATATTTATTCAATTTATAAAGGTCTCTTCTAACATCTCATTTATGTGTACGCTCATTTTTTCATTCTCCAGCCCTGCTTTTATTGTTGTTTCTTTATTGGTTTTTGAGTTTGGTATTGTCATCCGAGGCTGTCCTGTCATGGGCTTTATTAATAACTGTGCACTCCTTCCCTCAGCTCTCCCCTGGGAAGCATGATGACGAAAGTCCCATTGCAAAATCCGTCCAGGGAATCTTATGCTGTGAGCAAATATTCAGGGTCTACACAAACCATCCCTGACCACAGTTAAGTAGGAAAAGCATCATTCTACTAAATCGTAGTCAGTATTTGCAGGAAAGAGAATGCATAAAGTATCCACTTTTTAATAATTCTAACCCACCATCATTGAATAATGATTCCAAATGGGACAGACATGTTAGCTTCTAGAATCATTTTCTGAACTTGCCTGAAGATTAAATTTCAGCATATTTCTAAATATTCTTTTCCAACTCAAATATGATTTCTTAGATTAATGCAATTAATGTCTACACTAAAAGTTAAATATTTTGAATAAATAATAACTGGCCTGTGGTTTTGAAAAGCAAAAATGGAGAAAAAATTATGACTGCTGACTTTTTGTCTGTGCTCCAAGGAGCCAGCAGTCATTCATTCTCATTCATTTATTCCTTAGATCTTTTGCTCTAAGCTGTATGCACCCATGCACGCATGTGTATTTCTAAGGTGGACGCCTCCACACATTCACTCGCATTTAGAGATTTTTTTTTATTTAGCAAAAATAAGTAGACACTAAATTATGTTAAAAGAAATGAAGGGCAATTACTTCAATATCAGTTCTTAGCAACCGAATCTCAGTTATTATTATTTTTAATGAGTAACTGTATTATTCAGGCTCCTGCAGACAAGCAGAACCAGGATGAACATCAGATGCAGACAGAGATGTACATCTGTCTGTCTGTGTAGATCGATCGATAGATACGTCTACAGATCCTGGTTCTGAATTGTGTGCGTGCATGTGTGTGTGTGTGTGTGCGTGTGTGTGTGTGTGTGTGCGTGTGTGTGTGTGTGTGTGTGTGTGTGAGTGAGAGACAGAGATCGATTGATTTTAAGTAATTGGTTCACAGAATTGTGGGGGCTGGTGACTCCACGATCTGCAGGGTGGGGCTGCAGGCTGGAGCCGAAGGAAGAATGGCGATTCCAGTGCAAAGGCCATCTGCTGGCAGAATTCCCTCTTCTTCCAGGGTAGGTCAGTCTTTTTTCCTAATAAAGCCTTCACTTAATTGGGTGGGGCCCACCCACGTTATGGAGGGTAATCTGCTTTCCTCAAAGTCTACTGCTTAAATGTAAATCTCACATAAAAAATATGTTCACAGCAACCTCTAGACTGATGTTTGACCAAATGTCCGGTGCCCTCGCCCAGCCACTCTGACACATAGGATCAGCCGTCACAATAACCCGGCCAGTGCTGCTCCCGTTCAGCCCTTTCTAAAGGATTTCCTGAGGATTCTCCCCCATGCCTGTCCCATGGCATCTTATTAGGTGAGACTCAGGCCTCTGCAGCCTCCTCCAGAAACCTGTGCCTGGTCCTGGCTGCAGGACAGCTGCAGCGCAGATGCAACATCTGCAACATCTGGCAACATCTGCAAATGGAGTCTGATCTCAGAGATTGAGAGACTCAGACATTGCCAAAATGCCAGTGGCATTTGCGTCACACTGTCATCAATGTTCTTGCGTGTTTCCAGACACCATGACAAGGACGCCGTCCCCATGAACTGTCTGCCTAGGCCAACTAGGAGCCTGCTCATGGCCCCCACACCCAACAGGCACCTCCCAGAAGCCCGCCCTGCAGGAAGGCCAGCGTGTCACCGTGTACCCCGGCAGGAGCAGCATCTGTCTCCTCGTCTCTGCCCTCACCTGTCTCCCAGCCAGTAGGAACGCAGACGTCCCCAACACACGTTGATGAATACATGAATTAATGAAACAACAAAAACCACTCGGTCATGAAAACAATAGAATTTTCCACTCCCCCTTTTCTCACTCTTTAGCATGGTTTTCCAGAAACTCATTTAAGAACCCAAATTCTCACACTCCCCATATTTTAATCAGATACTCTGTCTAACTCAGGACATTTTGGTGAAATGTGCAGACACCAACAGACATCAGAATTTATTAGTAGAGGACAAGAGTGAGGGCAGAACAGAAGGTTAAATCAATCATGTTGGGACCACTGCATAAGTGTCTGGGGAAGCCAGTCGCTGTGGTGGTTACTCTGCATCCCCTCCCACCACCCCGGACCCCTCTGCCCAGCATTGCCCAGCTCTGTGCTCTGAGCCACTGATTCCTCGGACTGAATCATCTCAGCTGAAACTGAGCTCAGCCAGGGAGGTCACTGCAGATTTGGGACTAGCAGGAGAGCAAGGTCGAGGCGTTTCTTCTCCACTTGCTCCCTGATCTGGCACCATTGCAACACCAGTGCTCATGTCCCCCCAGGACCACTGTTCCTGCCCCTCTGGTGCCCCAGCGTGGGGTGGGCACAGCTCCGGTGGTCATTTCCCTCCAGAGGCTCAGCGACATCGCTGGTTTCCTCGACCCTGACCGCACCGCTGGAGTGTGTTTGCAAAGGGATCCTAACAGATACAGTTCCCCATCTCTCCCCTTACAGCTAAGTGAACTTGAGATTGAAATGTAACAATTTGACCGTGTAAACACTAAGACAGGGTGTAGGTAACCAGCTGGAGATCCAAGGGGCTGGGGAAGCTCTCGAGCCCCGGCACTAGAACAGAAACAATAAAGGAAAACGAGAGAGACACGTAAAAAAAAAAAAAAACCCACACGCTAAAAAAACAACACACACAGAAAATAAAAAAAAGAGCGCAGAACACACACTTGCGACACACTTGCCCCTTAAAAAAAAACCCAAAACCCCTCCCCCCCCACACTCAGACCCCGGGTTGTGCACAAAAACACACGCCCCCGGGTGACCACGGAGACACAGCACACCCACACCCCACAGCTAGACACAAAAACGCTACACCCCGGGGACACGGCACCAACTTGAACGGGGCCACGGCCCGGCCGAAGGCAACCCCCAAAAAGCCGCCCCCCCCCCCCCAAAAAAGAAGGTCCGCCCCAACCCCTTGCCCAAAACCGGGAACAACTCGTCAACCCCCCACCCACGCCCTGGTTTATTGACTCAGTATGCGCGCAGTTGAGAACCGTCAGCGAAGGCCTCAGTGACTACATCCAGACAGTATTTATCCACGACTCTTTGAGAGACGGACTTGAGTCGAGACAGAGATTTTCTCCACAAGAGATCAACCCTTAAAAAAAAAAAGCAACTGAAATGAAACATCAGTGGAAACCCGGCATCTCTCCTGACTGTGGTCATCTGGGCCGGGGGCTGCTCAAAATTATTGAACAAGATCAAAATGTAAAGAAAGGAGCCAAGGAAAACAAAGGGAAGCCGGGACTCTGGGTGCTCCAGATGTCTGTCTAACACGATGAGAAAGAAGAAGAGAGAGACATTTTCTATTATTCAGGAGCGTCCTCAGGCAGCCGGATCAAAGCTGTGGCTTGGCTTCCTTTAACAAGAGCAGATGTGTTGGCAGAAAACTCTCTGGCCCACAAAAATGGCTGTGGCCACCTGACTGTCAGACAAGCGTGTGCTGTGGTCAGCACCGAGCCTCGGGAATGCCGCGCTTTGCCCGCGTTGGTGGACATGCACAGTTCATTCTGTTGCAGATCAGCCCTCGCTTTCATGCCATCGAAACAAAACAAAGCAAAGATGCTGGCGCCTTGTCGATGGCAGGAGAGGTGACTCCTACTCACCTCTGGCCCTGGGGAGCTAGGGGGAGAGGGACGGGTAGTAACTGCACACCCAGGGCCCTCAGGAAAAACACGGGGCTACAGGATTCTTTTCTTAAGATTCTTTACTCGTGCCTTGTCCAGCCCTTCTTCAGGTCTGCGAGGCCCCTGCGCACCCGTCACCACGCCCTCCCTCCCACCTGGTCACTGCCACCCCCGACGTACCCACACTGCTGTCAAGAGCGTGGGCTCTGAAGCCAGACCCTGCGAGGCTGAGACTGTGACGATTCTCTTTAAACAGAAGAGGAAACTGAGGCATAGAAAGTCGTGTGACTCATGGAAGGTCTTGTAGGTTTTTACTGCATTTGTAAGAAACTAATGCAGACCCGGCTGCTGCCAGCGTTTGGCTATGAAGGTCTGTTGGAACTACAGCTCTCCTGCTGAACCAGAGAGGAAAAGAAACGCATTATTTTTTGGTAATGCTGAATTAGTTTCCTAGGACTGCCGTAATAAAATAATCACAAAACTGGCAGCTTTAAACAACAGAAATATATTCTCTCGTAGTTCTGGGAGCTAAAAGTTCAAAATCTAAGTGTCTGCGGGGTTATTTTCCCTCTGAGGGCTCTTGGGAGAATCTGCCCCACACCCGGCTGCCGGCAATCCCGGGCATCTTGGCCTGTGGCTGCATCACTCCAAGCTCTGCTGCTGTCCTCACACGGCCGCTCCCTGCCTCTCTTTGTGTCCTCTCCTATTCTTATAAGGACACTAGTCATCAGGGTTAGGGCCTACCCTAAATCCAGGATGCTTTTATTTTGAGATTCCTAACTTGTTTACAGCTGCAAAGACCCTAATTCCAGACAAGGTCATATTCTGAGGCTCTGGGTGAACACGAATTTAGGGAGACACTACTCAGCCCACTACAACTGCCTGCAGCTGAGAGAGAGATGTCACACTCCCTGTATTGACCCATAGCACCAGATTCGGCTGCAGAGACAACCACTTCTCAGACACGTGTCCGCCTGGCTGGGGGGGCCCTCCAACCCACCGGGACACTCACGCACGCACCTGTCCAATCTCACTTATCAGACCGCACACCGGCAGTCCCCAGAGGGGCTACGGGGTCTTCTTCAGCTTTGCAGACTTGTGTGGGCCCTTCAAGTACACATGGAGTTGAATCTTATATAATTGTTCATGCATCCCAATATAATTTACAGAGTTCTCCCCTGGGTTAAGAATCAAACTATGGGTGTTGACAGTGGAGAGTGAAATGAATATATGGGGGAGGGGGACAGTTTGTCTGTCCATCCATCCATACTCATCTATCCATCATCTGTCTATTCACACGTCTGTGCATCTAAGCTACCTATGACTCATCTTTCTGTGTGAGGGATGGATGCATTATTTTGTAGGAAAACAGTGTAAGCTCCATCAGAGCAGAGATTTCTGTCTGAAACAGTGCCTGGGACACAAGAGCTGCTTAGTAAATGTCATTGGATGAAAGAGTATGATATCTCAGACTTTCACATTTTCTCAACCTTTCTCCTATACCTGCTCTCTCTAAACCACACACACAGAATTAAATGTCTAGTAAGATTCAGATGAAAACCACCCTAGATATTGATAAAAATCATGATTGTGTATAAAAGTTAATCACCTCTTTTATAATTATTTTTACAAAAATCTTCAGGTAAAACATATAAAGCTTGAAGAAATTATGCTAAAAGAAACAAATACATCCAATAACATTATTCATTTGGGAGAATTCCTTTGAAAGTAGATTGACATGAGATGGCATTATTTAATTTCATGGGAACTAGACTGAGAAGTCAATAAACCCATTCCGTTTATTTTATTTCCAATATTCAGTTGAAAATGAAAGGGGGCTCTGATTAACAGCAAGCGACCAAAATCCAAGAGTCAGGATGGAATTAAATAATACATTTTTGACAAGCTACTAACCTTGCTAACCTGCAGGGTGCCTGAAAAATATATAAAAACTGCACGGTTGAAGCAGACACTTTTTCAAACGCTGATTCCTGCTCTTTGAGGAACCACCACTTATACTTACTGTGAGTTTTATGAGCCTTGTGATACTGTGGTCTCTTCCTAAACAAGCAGACACCATTAGCCATGAAGGGACAAAGTCATGTTATGTTTGCGTGTCTGCCACGTTGCCTTCCACGCTGCCTAGCACCTTACGCTATACCCTAGTGGCTACCCAGCTTTAATGTTTTTAAATTTTGCTCAAAACTAGATTAAAAATAATTTTATGTTTAGAATATTCTAAATGCAGCTATTATCTCCTGCTCCGCCAGCTTTGGGTAAAAACATGTCCACATCTGTTATTTTCAAGTAAATTCTTATGTCTCTGCAGTGCCAACTCATCTAGGAGTGGAGCATTTCCTCCTCATAAGACTTTCTTCTCTCACCTGCAGTTTGTCCAAGAAACTTGGGGGGTTACACAACCCTAATGGGATCATACTGCTGGCAGGAAGGGAACTGTCTGGTCTACAGGGTCCCCAGGCGAGTTGGCTCTTCCCCTCATCTTCCTGGGACTTGCCCTGCAGCCCCTTGGCTCATATAAAAAGCGATCACGGAAGAATATGGGTGGAAGCAGATAGCCAAGTTGGGAGGTCATGAGAGATGCTGGGGGTCACTTCAGAGGAGACGTACTGGAGGTGGCAAGACGGGTCCGGATTTGTACGGTCGTCTCTTGGTCCCTTGGTCCCTAGACACATCCTGCCAGATATTTTAAATCATCTCCAGATTACTTATAATACCTAATAAATGTAAATGCTATGTAAACAATGGTTACACTGTATTGCTTGGGGAATAATGCAGGAAAAAAGCCTGTACATGTTCAGTATAGACACAATTTTTTAAAAAATATTTTTAATCATGGTTGGTGGAATCAGAGGACGCAGAGCCCGTGGACAGGGGGCGCCGGCTGCGTCTGTGTGGAGGCCGCAGCTGCGCAGAATCCTGAGGGATGGAGGTGGGTGGGGGAGGAGGAGACACAGGAACACTCCGGAGTTTCCGGAGTTTCCACCACAGGGAGAGGCGGCGTCCCCCGAGGGCAGAGGACGGGCAGAGGAGGGAGGGCAGGTCTGGAGCAGAGGTGACGGGGCCTCTCTGGACATGTCAGATGGAAACGTCGCTCAGGCATCAAGTGCACTGTCAGGCTTGCGTGTCTGGGGCTCAGGGAGCAGATGGGGAGCACTTCGGGGGTCCCCGGCACACCGTCGTGTTGCAAAGCGAAGGCGCTGGGTGAGCGGCCTGGGAGTGAGGACGGAGGAGAGCAGGAGGCTGGGACAGGAGGGAGCTGAAGGCCACACTAGCAGGAGACAAAGAAAGGAAGACAGAGGAGAGGTGTGCGCAGAACCCAGTGAGGTCTCGGTTTTATCTTTTGTTTTTCTTTCCTTCAGGATGAGCTAGAGCAGAGCAGTTTTGTCAGCGAGAATGAGCCAGGACAGCGGGGGATGCCACGCAGAAGAGGGACAGGGTAACCCCAGCGCTGGGACCCAGCACCAGCGGAGTCACCTCGAACAGAAAACAGGCACTTAAGCCGGCAGGCGGACGGGGCTCCCAGACAGGAGGCCTGTTGAAAAGAGCAATGGACGGAAAAGCGTAGGCTGGCGGCAGAGGAGGGCAACAAACTACTGTAATAAAACTATGAAAATGTACTGCCTGTAAGTACCGGCAATTTTTCGCAGGAACGATTGAGCCTTTCTGCAGAAAGTATTTGTCCTCCATAATTGTTTTTAAAGCAAAACAAGCCTCCTGCTTCCCTGGATAAGGAATTACTATGCACACGTTGTGACGCCTTCAATATGCACCCACTGGTTTCTGAATGTGCAATGCAGGCAGCACCAAGTGGCCAGAGAGTGAGCGCGCCGCAGGGCCAGGCAGCTCTGATGCCCTCTCCCTATCGAGATGCGCAGGGAAGGTTCGGAGCCATGTAAACTGGTGCGTGGCTGCAGGACCACTAACAACGTTGATGTGAACTACATTTTTATCATTTTTTTCCCTCATTTTTTTGTCGTTGTTGTTTCAAGAAGATAGTATTTGTCACTTGGAAATGACAATGTAATTGGAAGTGTAATGCAATTACAATCTGCCTTGAATGGGTTTCCTTGAATTCTGATTACTTCCGGAACTAATAATCTTCTGCTTCTGGCTGAAAAAGACACCGTCTTAGAAAATCTGGATTTGAAAATAGCTCAACCACTTACCAGCTCTGTGCCCCTGAATTAGTCAGGGCACCTCTCTTAGCCGTGTTTTACTCCGTAAATGGTGCGATAGCACCTACCTGCTAAAGCCATCATTTAGGTGAGGTGAGACGAAGCACATAGAAACACCTGGTGTGATGCAAAGCACACAGGAGTTACTGAATAAGGGAAATACTCATTTCTTAAAAGCGCTGTCAGAGCTGAAGCGGCTCAGTATGCCTCGTGTGGTTCTTACCACACATCCCAGAATTACTTCCAAAATCGCCCATGCAATAGTTAATCTGTGAAAGCCATCCTTTTCCTCATGCGTGTCTCCCAACCTCTGACAGAGCGCAGTGCCACGGCTCTGACGAGCATCACCTTTCGTACCACACATTTCACATCTGAATATTTTGCGTCTGAATGACATGCTCGGTTTGGCAGTAGCTTCCCCAGAAATGACCTGGAAAGCTGACCCTCTTTGCTTTAAGTTTTCAACTATACACCATATCCGATTTCAGCTTCTAGGCTTTGAAGTCCTAATAAAAATATACCAAGGGGCAATATGAATTTGGGACAGTACTGTTTGTTTTGTTTCAGCACCGCTTACCTCTCTAGCAGAAGCAATAACTCAGCGACCGACACAGGGAGTATGTAGGACCAAAGGTCAGTTTCCGGGACTGGAAACTGGGAACGGTGCAGGGGAAGTGGCAGAGAGAGGTAGTCAGGAACCTGGGTCCTAGGGACCTGGACATGAGGTTGAATTCCCAATTTTTCCATTTACTTGCTCCATCCGTCACTTTCCAGCATGAAATAGATGGCACATTGGACAGAGGGACACTGGAGGAGAATTTCATCATCAAGGGACCATTTACAAAGGTGTGGGTACAGGAAAACCACGAGGGAGCGTCCAGGAGCCTAGGGCTTGCAGCAGAACAGCTGTCACCAAGCCTAGACCAGAAAAGACGAGGGGAGAGCAGGTGCCTGAATGCAGGAGGAGAATCTGTGGCTCTGGTCGTCTTGAGAGGAGCCAGCCCAGAAGAAGCCAAAAGACCAAATACGCCTGTCTCCTGCCAGAGCTTCCTCCTGGGCAAGTCCACAGGGAGGCCAGAGAGCAGGGAAGACCTCCCGGGGCAGAGCATGAGGGGCCAGGGTGGACCAAAGCTGCACAGGGGCAACAGGGGAGAACCTGCACCCCTGCCGTGAGAAACCAACTGTGCGGAGGCTCAACTCCTCATCTGCAAAATAAGAACGATGACAGTGCCTACCCTACAGGAATAAAATTAGATCATAGAAAAAGCATGTAAAGACAGACATCGGTACATAAACATTTAGCATTAGATGGTGGTTGTCAACGCCATTGGTCATCTATCTCCCCAAGGGGAGAAGACAATGCCATCTGTGTGGTGTTGCACGACAGATTTACAAAGATAGCTGCATGGAGCAGAAACACACGGTCCACGTAAGCTACTGTCTGACCATGCCTTAGGTTCTTTCCTGCTTCCTCTGCCGCTAGACTGCTAAAAGGAACAGCAAGATGGATCCTCAAGGAACTAAGGCAAAAATGGGGGAATGAGAGGCAGAAGTTGGCAGCCAGGGGAAGCGGTGCATGAGAGGCCAGGGTAGGAGAACACACAGAGACTTCTGAACTTCAGTTGTTTCCAGAGCAGTTGCAGAAGTGAAGAGGGGTGAAAGGTGAGCTCGCAAGAAAGGTAGCCTGCCCTGAAGTTGGACTTTTATCTTGCAAACAACAGAAACCTATTGCATGATTCTAAACAAGATATCAATGTGAGAACTTTTATCTTTACAAAAACCGATTAATAACATTAGAAATGAAATATGGGAGATCGCTTTAGATCCTCCAGCCATTAAAAAGATAACAAGGGCATACTATGAACAACTTCATGTCCATAAACTCCACAAGTTAGAGGCAATGGGTGGCTGTGATTTTTATTGTCATGATTTCTTTCTATGTGGTCTTGAGGTCCCTCTGTCCAGAGTAGCCCTACGTCAAGACAGCCACTCTCAGAGAGCCTCGGCCAGGGAAAGTGAGGTTTGAGGGTACGTGTCAGGTGAGACACACAACAAAGTGAAACTAAAAAGCAGGAAGCAGAAGAAATGTGTTACTCAAGGGCCCCAGGAGGGTAGCGGTGTCACAGGGAGGCTGTGGGAGGCTCAGAGGCAGCAGGCAGCTCACCCCCAGGGGTGGGACCAGCACCTTATTAAGGCCCTGGGGCCTCCCTCTTAGGCTTTCCGGAGGAGGCTGTGGGTGACTTCTTTAAAGACAATACGTGTGAGGGAGAATTGATGTACATGGCTTTGGGGTTGACCAGTAGGTCTGATCGTGGTCAGCAGCTGTAGGGCGTGTTGGGTTTGGAGTCCGTGGGAGGAGAAACAAGCTATATCACGAACAACCGCAAGAGCAGGGCCAGTTTTCACAAGGGCCAAGGTGAGGGGCTGTAGCTGGCTCTCAAATAGCTCACAGCAGGCCAAACGATGGATGTTGAGGCAACAACTGTATTAAACAAATTTATGATATGGACCAATTCCTAAAAACCACAAACTGCTAAAACCCAAACAACACAAAGTAATCTGAAACACCTTGTAACCATTATAGACAGTTAAGCTTCCCCCGACTTCTGGAGGCTTTTCCTGTGCTGCACTCCCTCGGTGGAGTCGGGGCAGGGAGAGGCTGGGGAAGGCGCCATCGTGCTTAATGGCCTTGAACTGGGTATTGCAAAGACTTGTCATGTGGCCCTGCTCGGTTGCAAGAGCCGGAATATATAGTCTAGCTGTCAACCTAGAGAGGGGAGAACATGGATGCTGGTGAGTACGCAAGGGGAGCTGTCATCGTCATCGTCACTTGCTAATGTTTATTGAGCATCACTATGTCGAGGCACTGTTCTGAGCACCACGGGTCCACTAATCCATTTGAACCTCACAGTAGTCCTCTTGCTCCCAGTGTTGTCACACGGAGGGACATTTGGTTCTGCCGTGGGTCACCTCTGAAGCCTTGACGTGTGCCTGTAACTCAAGTTCCTGTTCGCTGCCTGTCAGCAGCACCCGTGTTAACTGAGGAGATGGAAAAGAAAAGCAGGGACAGATAAACAAACAGGGAAGGATGAACAGAAACTAGAGACAGAAGCATCACAGGGAACCAAACCGTACAAAATCCAAAGCTGGTGTGGTAAACAATTACTAAGATAGATGATGGCAAAACTGATCAAGAGAAAAACGTAAAAGACGCAAAAATGAAATACAGAACAAAAAAGAAACATAATCACAGATACAGTAGAGACTAAAAATAATAATAATGTAAGAATATTATCAGTAATTATGCACCAATAAACTTGAAAACCTTAAACAACCAATGAGCACTCACTACATGAGGAAAGTACATTGACTAATTTTGGAGAAATCAAAAAATTAATTAGACACAGTCTCTGTTTTATAAAATATATAACCTATTGGGGAAAAGGATGAAGTTACAAATAAGTACAGTCTAATTTAGAATTCAGTGTGTGCCAAAGAAGAGAGCGAACAAAACCTGATAGAGGGTCAAACTAGCTAAGATGTAATCTCATCAAGGCAATCGGGGAAAACCTTTGTAGATAAGGAAACATGTGCAAAGCACTTTAAAAGACAAATTTTAAAAAACGTAAAAACCTAGTTATGCAGTAATAAACTTGAAAACTTGGATGAAAGAGAAACAATTCTAGAAATATATAATATACCAAATTGGGCCAGGTGACTCACGCCTATAATCCCAGCACTTTGGGAGGCTGAGGTGGGAGGACCACTTGAGGCTAGGAGTTCAAGACAGCATTAGCAACACAGCAAAACTCCACCTCTACAAAAAAACAGAAAAATTAGCAGGGCGTGGTGACACGTGCCTGTAGTTCCAGCTACTTGGGAGGCTGAGGCAGGAGGATT
>NW_012149408.1:2277061-2296649 GCF_000956105.1 Propithecus coquereli
AGTTGCAGAAGTGAAGAGGGGTGAAAGGTGAGCTCGCAAGAAAGGTAGCCTGCCCTGAAGTTGGACTTTTATCTTGCAAACAACAGAAACCTATTGCATGATTCTAAACAAGATATCAATGTGAGAACTTTTATCTTTACAAAAACCGATTAATAACATTAGAAATGAAATATGGGAGATCGCTTTAGATCCTCCAGCCATTAAAAAGATAACAAGGGCATACTATGAACAACTTCATGTCCATAAACTCCACAAGTTAGAGGCAATGGGTGGCTGTGATTTTTATTGTCATGATTTCTTTCTATGTGGTCTTGAGGTCCCTCTGTCCAGAGTAGCCCTACGTCAAGACAGCCACTCTCAGAGAGCCTCGGCCAGGGAAAGTGAGGTTTGAGGGTACGTGTCAGGTGAGACACACAACAAAGTGAAACTAAAAAGCAGGAAGCAGAAGAAATGTGTTACTCACGGGCCCCAGGAGGGTAGCGGTGTCACAGGGAGGCTGTGGGAGGCTCAGAGGCAGCAGGCAGCTCACCCCCAGGGGTGGGACCAGCACCTTATTAAGGCCCTGGGGCCTCCCTCTTAGGCTTTCCGGAGGAGGCTGTGGGTGACTTCTTTAAAGACAATACGTGTGAGGGAGAATTGATGTACATGGCTTTGGGGTTGACCAGTAGGTCTGATCGTGGTCAGCAGCTGTAGGGCGTGTTGGGTTTGGAGTCCGTGGGAGGAGAAACAAGCTATATCACGAACAACCGCAAGAGCAGGGCCAGTTTTCACAAGGGCCAAGGTGAGGGGCTGTAGCTGGCTCTCAAATAGCTCACAGCAGGCCGAACAATGGATGTTGAGGCAACAACTGTATTAAACAAATTTATGATATGGACCAATTCCTAAAAACCACAAACTGCTAAAACCCAAACAACACAAAGCAATCTGAAACACCTTGTAACCATTATAGACAGTTAAGCTTCCGCCAACTTCTGGAGGCTTTTCCTGTGCTGCACTCCCTCGGTGGAGTCGGGGCAGGGAGAGGCTGGGGAAGGCGCCATCGTGCTTAATGGCCTTGAACTGGGTATTGCAAAGACTTGTCATGTGGCCCTGCTCGGTTGCAAGAGCCGGAATATATAGTCTAGCTGTCAACCTAGAGAGGGGAGAACATGGACGCTGGTGAGTACGCAAGGGGAGCTGTCATCGTCATCGTCACTTGCTAATGTTTATTGAGCATCACTATGTCAAGGCACTGTTCTGAGCACCACGGGTCTACTAATCCATTTGAACCTCACAGTAGTCCTCTCGCTCCCAGTGTTGTCACACGGAGGGACATTTGGTTCTGCCGTGGGTCACCTCTGAAGCCTTGACGTGTGCCTGTAACTCAAGTTCCTGTTCGCTGCCTGTCAGCAGCACCCGTGTTAACTGAGGAGATGGAAAAGAAAAGCAGGGACAGATAAACAAACAGGGAAGGGTGAACAGAAACTAGAGACAGAAGCATCACAGAGAACCAAACCGTACAAAAGACTAACAAAATCCAAAGCTGGTGTGGTAAACGATTACTAAGATAGACAATGGCAAAACTGATCAAGAGAAAAACGTAAAAGATGCAAAAAATGAAATGCAGAACAAAAAAGAAACATAATCACAGATACTGTAGAGATTAAAAATAATAATAACGTAAGAATATTATCAGTAATTATGCACCAATAAACTAGAAAACCTTAAACAACCAATGAGCATTCACTACATGAGGAAAGTACATTGACTAATTTTGAGAAATCAAAAAATTAATTAGACACAGTCTCTGTTTTATAAAATATATAACCTATTGGGGGAAAGGATGAAGTTACAAATAAGTACACTCTAATTTAGAATTCAGTGTGTGCCAAAGAAGAGCGCGAACAATCAAACTAGCTAAGATGCAATCTCATTAAGGCGATTGGGGAAAACCTTTGTAGACAAGGAAACATGTGCAAAGCACCTTAAAAGACAAATTTTAAAAAACGTAAAAACCTAGTTATGCAGTAATAAACTTGAAAACTTGAATGAAAGAGAAACAATCCTAGAAATATATAATATACCAAATTGGTCCAGGTGCAGTGACTCACACCTATAATCCCAGCACTTTGGGAGGCTGAGGTGGGAGGACCGCTTGAGGCTAGGAGTTCAAGACAACCTTAGCAACACAGCGAGACTCCACCTCTACAAAAAAACAGAAAAATTAGCAGGGTGTGGTGACACTTGCCTGAAGTTCCAGCTACTTGATAGGCTGAGGCAGAAGGATTGCTTGAGCCCAGGAGTTTGAGGTTGCTGTGAGCTAGGCTGACACCACAGCACTCTAACCTGGGCAACAAAGTGAGACTCAGTCTCAAAAATAAAATAAAATAAAATATCGAATTGGCACTAGAATATTAGACAACTTGTATAAATCCATAAATATTAAATAAATTGAATGCCCCTTATTGTAAAAAAAGCACAGCACAATAAAACAAAATAGGCCTAGCTTGCTTTCCAGTGTGTTCTACCAAACTTTCAAGGAACTGTTCATTTCTTCCTTATACAAGTTGTTTCAAAAAGTACATAGCTTGAAATACACAGCTTATTTTATGAGACCGATATAAGAAATAAAATATTTAGCCCCATTGACTTGTGAACGTAGATATAAAAATCCCTAAATAAAATAGGGGCTAACCAAATCCAACAGTATATTAAAGAAATAGAATTTCATAAGCAGAGAGAATTTATCCTAGGAATGCAAGGATGGCTCACTATTTTTAAACCTATTAATTTATAACATCAATCGACCAAAGGAGAAAAAAAATCATGAGTATCCCAATTCATGCATAAAATAATTATAACTAGGTATTGAAATTTATCAGATAAAAAAAATCTAATAGAAAACCAAGAATAGAAGGGAAAGACCTACAGGCATTCCCTTTATGATCAGGAAAGTATCTTATTGTCACCTCTGCTGTTGAATATACTTCCTTATAAAGAGGGAAAAAAAAAACAGATGTAAATACAGGAAAGGAAGGGACATAACTGTCATTATCTCAAGAAGCCTTGAACATCTATCCAGGGAAACCAACATAATCCACAATTTATTTGAAATAATAAGAGTGTTTAGGAAGATTGTAGGATACAAAGTCAATCTAAAAAATCATGTAATTCATCTTCATACAAACAAAAAAATTTAAAAACAAGGTTTATTCACAAGCAATAAATACAGAAAATACTTGGAATCATCAGAGTCAGCTATGAAGGCGTTCAACACAGCAGGGTTGGCAAACAGGCCGATGGCAGAGAACGGATGCAGGCTCGCGTGCGCGGGAACTTGGTGTCCGATGATGACGGCTCCACGGACCACGCAGAAAGATGGGTCAGTGGAGATGGTTGCGAAACCTGGCTCAGTGTATGAGGAAAGGTAAAACCGGATCCCCACCTCACATCACACGCAGACCTGAAGACCCAAATGTAGCAGGTGCAAGAGAGAGAAGAACAGAAGGGGCCTTTTTGGTCTAGACATGGGGCAGGCTACTTAAACCTTCATTACCGTTTGTTTGTCCTTTTCTCTATGGTGCGGACGATTCCCTTCATTCCATCCAGTCATCCTACTGGAAACTTTATTTCAGCAACCGTATTTTAGGAGCAAATCCAATTAAGCGTAAAGACTACGGAGACATTTACTATGGACAGGCTACCTTATGTTTCTGTGACTTAGTTTCCTCATCTTTAAAAAATGGGAGGAGAAACTGTCTACTTCAGAAGATTGTCCAGGGGATAAAATGAGGATAGATACATTAGATAGACAGACAGACAGACGGACAAAATGTGCCTGGAACATAGTAGAAACTATGTAAATGTAAGCTAGTATTATTAGTATCATTATTATTTAATAGTGTGTATTATTTTATACTCTAAAAGCTATTTACTATCCTGGATATTCCTATGTCAAATCTTTCATTTCATGTATTTAGTATCTCTATTAGAGTTTGAAGGAACTAATGAACATCTCCTTTTTTTCCACACTCACATTCTAAACCATCTGGGAGAAAAAAAAAATCAGAAGAGATGATTGATATAAAACTAGTGCCTTTGTTATGGCTGAGTTGACACAGAGGACCATGGCTTGGCCAGCTTGCCAAGGGGACTCGCCAGTCCCTGGCCTCAGAAGCAGCCGGATTTGCTCAGCTGCCGTCACTGGCAGTGCTGGCCCACACAGGGCCCCCCGGCTGGCACAGAATCTGCACCCGGAGCTCAGCCTAGGCTGAAACAGGAGCGGACAAAGGTCCTCCCTCAGATGGGTCTGAAAAAAAGGGGCCGTGTCTGCCCCATAAGGTTCTAAAACTCATCAACCTAAGGAGTTGCTCCTCTGCCCCTCGGTGGTTTAACACAGCACAGGTTTGCTTTTCACTCATTCTCAGTGTTCACTGCAAGACCAGGTGACATCTGGCGTAGCCCTCTCCTGCCCAGAAGCTCAGGGACCCCATCAGAGGAGGCTCCACCATCATGTAATCGCCCACCTGGGACATGCAGCCCAGTGGACCCCACCGGACAAGAGGGCACCGGAGGGCCTTGCGCCAACTACGAAGTGCTTCGGCTCGGAAGTGACACACACTAACGCCACCACAGACCACTGGCAAGAACTGGACACATGGCTCACACTGGGTTGAAGAGCATGTCCACCAGGAGCCTGCAAATTTGACCTTATTTGAAAATAGGATCTTGGCCTATTTACAATTTTAGTGAATGCAGACACAATAAAAGAATCCATGCTTAATTTTGCCTGGAGTTCTAAAATTTCAGCTTACAACATGGGTAGGAGCAGGGGTGATGGTGGTTGGTGTATGGAGGGAGAGAAGTCATTGTAATCAAGTTAAGACGAAGTCACACTGGATTAGAGTTGGCCCTATGTGACAACTCTTGCCCCTTCTCAGGAGAGGAAGAAAATTTAGACACACACACGGGAAGAACACAGCGTGCAGATTCAAGCAGAGTCTGGAGTTATGCAGACACACCCAAGGAAAGCCCAGGACCACCAAGCATCCCCAGCGACCATCAAATGTTGGAAGAGGCAAAGAAGGAGTCTTTTCTAGAGACCTCGGTCAAAACATGGCCCGCCAACATCTTGATTTTGGACTTCTGACTCCACAACTGAGAGACAATAAATTTCTGTTGTTTTAATCCACTGAGTTTATTCTACTTTATTACAGCAGCCACAGGAAACTAATCCACGGCCCGTCCCAGCGTCATGGGGCTTGGATGGGCCACATGCGTGGAAGAGCTGAACCAGATTATCTCCAGCTCTGCTTTTCTGCTGTGCTCCTGGGGCTGTCCCAGCAATCCTTCCACTGCCCTTCCTAGGCTCAATGCAGTTCACCAAAACTCCATTCTCATTCACCGGTGCACACATGTGCAGCTCGGGAATATATTCCAGGGTCCAGACCAGTGATAGTAGCAGATGCAGCTCATCCCCACAGTGAGAGACCAGGAACATCACGAGGGTGCCATGGAAACCGCAGAGTCAAATTAAACATGAATCACAGGCTTTTCATACACACCACCAGTACACACACAGTGCAGACACATACGTACAAACTCACCCACCTCCATCAACTGCCACACAGAGTTCAACTGCGTATTCACAGGACACGGCCGTGCACACACACAGCACCCCAAGCCAGGTTCAGCAAGCGTAGTCGTGGGCTGGTGGCCTGGCCTAAGGGCTACAGCCACTAAGAGGTCGTCTGCGGCTTTGGGAAGCTGGATCCAGACCACTGTCGTCCATTGATTCACACAGACACTTTGCTGCAGCAAACTGGTTTGAATTGATGCTTAGCATAACGGCTTTCATGACTGCAGCCCATATTTCATTTCTTACCATAAAATAATAATTTGAGAAACGCAGAGAAATACACTGTTAACAATTTAACATTCACTTTCAATAAATAGGAAGCATTTTACAGGGAACTGCAGCCCATTATGGAAATCATAATTCATGTGTGATGCCAAGAAAATGTATTCTCAATTTCACTGCGCCCTGTGCCCAGCTACAAAACCCGAGACTTCCTTTGCATTATAGATTCTCATTACGATAGATTAGTAAGTATAGTGTAAAAAAATCCCGTGGAACACAACATGCACCATTTTAAATGAAGATGCCAAAACATGTCAGCCTTTCTTGCAGGGATGGCAGAATTGAAATTGCCCCTCATTTATACGAGGCAACTATAAATGCTGAAATACAGATTATCGTGCATTCAAAATGATGCTGCCTGTGTACTTCCCCTGCTAATTTATGCATTCTGCAATTCCTGGTGCAGCAAACGGCTTATTCTCCTGAACTTTTCAGAAAATACAGGTCTTTGAATCTTGAAATTAAATTGCATTTAAGCAACACCACAAATTCTGTACCTGTTAAGATCTTTCCAGCACCCTTACAGCTTGCATTTATGATAATCTGCCCCGATCTGCTCCCTATCCTGGAATTCAGACGTGGTAGGACACGAGAAGTCAATGGCACAAAAGCAGCGGTATCATTCATCTTCCAGCTGGAGCAGTAATAAAAACATGTCAGGTAAGAGAAATACCAGTATCTCAATGAATTGGAATTAGAGGTGAGAAATGAGTCAGCTGTTTATTTTGCTGGTTAAGGAAAGCTTTTTCTCCCACCCTACATCCTAGTGAGGAGTGATATTCTGATAGCAGATGGCCATCAGCAGAAGCAAGTAAGTGAGTTAAACCTTTCCGTGCGTCAGTGTGCACGTGGAAATTCCCAGATCAAGTCATAGCCATGATGTTAGTGGTGGCTCTGAAGCAGATGGGATGTTCCTCCCTGTCTTCCAGAGCACACTCACAGGAATTTTTTAAAAGCCCAACATACACAAAAAATGGATTCCCTGTGAAGTAGTTATTTCATTTTTCTTCACTGTTTTGAGAGGAAGGGGGTGCAGTAAGACAAAGTGGGAGGAGGTCAGTTTATTTGATTCCCAAGCTAATATGCACATAGCATTTCTATACCAAATGTGATACTACAATGAAAACATCACTTGATTTGTTTAATTCTCTTAAAAAATGTGAAATTGAGAGTCAGGTTTTGTATATTTCTCCCTGAAGCCCATGGGAGCTAAACCAGTCTGCACACTTACTTCCTGTCAAGGTCGAGTTTGTGGAACAGCCCCCGGTGGGAAGGCAAAGAAAGAAACAAGTCACTCAAAACAGTGGCCTGTTGAGGGCGGGACTGTCGCTGGCTGTGGAAGCAGGGAGCAGAGGCCGGCGGCAGAGCCCCCACGCAGTGGGGGTGCCAAGATGCTAGCTTTCTGGGGGTGGTCTGCATGCCAATAGCACTGTGGGAGCCGTAGGGAATGCCGAGGTGTCCCGAACTGGACTTTGGTTTATAGAGTTGGATGCACTGAGAAACGGAGCAGGAGCATCCACGGGCAATTCCTGCTGTCTCTTAGGGTGAAGGAAAGGCATGTGGCTCTGCTCCCATTTGCATTGTCACAGCGTAGACGTCCTTAGCTGACGCATGCCCTTCTGGAAGATGATGCTACAGTAATATAAAGTGGAGACCAGGCTTGAGAATCTCCTCACAGACAGACCAGTTAGGCCATGCAAGCGAGACTTAGGTTGCTTCTTGTAAGTGCCTCTGATAGTCCAGAAAACTGAAGTCACCTTCCAAACATGGTATGAGATGGTCCCCTTTAACCAATCCTCTACTGTCTGAAAACCCCACTGTAACCCCCGGTCGTTAAATGACTGCCTCATTTCTGGTTCATAAGCCAGCCTACAACGCCAAGGCCAAGCCTCTGGGCTTCCTCTTACCATGTTAGGTTGGAGGCCTCCTGGTTCCCGAACTGTTCTTTTGTGTGCACAACAAACTTTCATATTTTTAAAGTTGATCTGATTTTAGTTTTGGCCATTGTCAATGAAACCTGCCAGGCTGTTTAAAGGAATCTGCATAGCCGAATTGGAATTTCCCCGGGTTGCGTCACAACAGGACAAGAGCTGTTCAAGAAACCCAGTGCAAGTAACACGGGCTCTGGAGTTAGCGAGATGTGAGCCAAATCCCCACTTGGTAAGTCACTTAACCTCTCTGAGCCTTACTTCTTCATTTATAAGAGAATGAGAACAGTAGTTTCTTATAAGGTTGTTATAAATTTTAAATATTCCTGGCACTTATGAGGCACTCAATGTATTACAGCCATTATAATAAAGTTAATGAGAACACTACGGATTGAATGCAATTGACACCTTGGCACAGAAAAGCCTTCCTAAGCGTGTTCTAGGCATCCCCTGGTTTAGCTGCAGTGGCACGTGCCAATCACAGAAAAACCACCTGCTACCCACAGACAGAAGAGTCTCCCAAAGGACAGGGGCAGGTATGCTCCCTTCTCAGAGTCTGGGGTTTTCTTTGTAATCTTTCTTCAAATCCTGCTGCCCAACAAGAACCCAAGCGCATGAAAACCCTGTCGTGATCCGGCGAGAGCACTCCGCCTGCACTCTAACTGTCTGTCCCAGCAGCCTCGTAGAAAGATGAAAAATGCCGGCTGCCCAGTTCGAGCCTCACCTGCATATACATCCATCTGACGCAACTAGTCAAGGCCTCGGTCAGCTCTGTGCAAAAAAACACAAGCACACAGCTTTTGCAAATTTTCATTGTGATTAAAAGTGACGATTCTCCAGTAATCTTGAGACGTTCATCATAATTTTGCTCAAAATCCTGTGTATTATTTTTTTAATTAATAAGCTTTGTTTTTTAGATCACGTTTAGGTTCACAGCAAAACTGTGGGTGAAGTACAGGGAGTTCCCACAATACCCCCGGGGCCCACACACAGCCTCCCCACCATCAGCTTCCCACACCAGAGTGGCCACGTGTCACAATTGTCCAGCCCACGTCAGCATGTCATCATCTCCCAGAGCCCATGGCTTGCATCAGGGTTCTCTCCTGGTGTCGCATTCCGTGGGTTTGGACAAAGGCACGGTGACGTGCATCCAGCACTGCCCTCGAAATCCTCCGTGCTCCACCTGTTCATCCCTCCCTCCCCAGCCCCTGACAACCACTGGTTTTTTACTGTCTCGATAGCTTTGCCTTTTCCCCAAGTGTCACATAGTTGGAATGAGGGGTGCGGCCTTTTCAGAGTGGCTCCTTTCACTCAGCAATGTGCGCTTGAGTTTCCTCCATGCCTTTTCATGGTTTGATAGCGCATAGCTTTTTAGTGCTGAATAATATTCTACTCTCTGGATACACTACGGTTTATTCTTTCATTCACCTACTGAAAAACATCTTGCTTGCTTCCGGTTTTGATATATTAATATGAATAAAGCTTCTATAAACATCTATATGCAGGTTTTTGTGTGGACACAGGTTTTCAACTCCTCTGTGTAAACACTGAAGAGCACAATTGCTGGATTGTGTGGTAAGAGGATATTTAGTTTTGAAATAAACCGCCAAACTGTCTCCCAAAGTGGCTGTGCTGTTCGAATTTTCACCAGCAATGAATCAAAGTTCCTGTTGCTTCAAATCCTCGCCGGCATTTGGTGTTGTTGGTGTTCTGGATTTTGGCCATTCTATCCATAATAGGTATGGAGTAGTATCTTATTATGGTTTTAATTTGCAACTCTTCAATGACATACAATGTTGAGCATCTTTTCATATAATTATTCATCCTCTGTATATCTTCTCAGTGAAATGTCTGTGGAGGTCTTTTGCCCATTTTTTAACTGGGTTATTCATTTTCTTATGGTGAGTTTTAAGAATTCATTTTTTTTACACAATATTCTCTTATCATCTGTATCTTTTACATATTATCATACTTATCTTTCTCCCAGTCTGTGGCTCATCTTCTCTTTCTTTTGTCAATGTATTTTGCAAAGCAAAAGTTTTTAAATTTTATCATCCCTCCCCTCCAGGCAACACTGGCCCATTGGGAATTTTAGGATATAGCTTTGGTTTCCCACTTCCTGTAGCCTTGACCCCGGGGGCTATGGCTGTGGCATCACTGTTGGGGATGCTCCTGCCCTACACCCAGAGACAGCAGTGGTGGTGGCACCAAGACTGGCAATGCTCCTGGTGTCCCAGAGACCCTGTGGATGCCCTGCCAGCACCCAGCCCTCATTCATCTGCATTTAGAGAATCTGAAGCACTGATTGGAAGACGGCCTCCAGCTGTTAGACCACATCTGCCGGGGAGAAAGAGCGGTGGTGTGTCATTACCAGCACAGAGCCTCCCTGACTGCGCCTCTCCTCCAAATGACAGTGCTGATTAAATAGCAATTAATTCCTCAACAAGCTGAATTAAATAATCAAGTAAGCTGCAGGTAATGTAATTACAATAGCTATTTAGCACTTAATGGAACACTCTCATAAGTACCGACATGGCAAGGCTTCGTCTGTCTTGAAGCAGCCCCATTGTCGTGGAAGAATGATCCTCACTCTCCCGTGAGGGTCTAAGGATTCAATTGGCAATTCATGTCCCTTCGCAGGGCCACATCACTAGGTGACAAGGAGCCCAGTTTCATCGCCCTCTGGGCAGGCTGCACTGGGCACCAGCACCACGCCAGCTCTGACCAGCAGCTGCAGCTGGGAATCCTAGACCCAAGGGACCACAACAGGGAGAAGACAGCACTGCATAGACACAGGACCAGCAGGTGGACACCTGAAACCTGGATAAGCAGGCACAGCTGCTCAGTCGAGCTGGTCGGAAAGAAAAAGAAATGAAGAGAAGCGTCAGAAAGAGGTGGTGTCCTTGGCAACCATCCCTCGGGCTCCGGAGCACACCTTCCTGGACTCAGGCCTCTGAGGTCAGACTCCTCGGACAAAGTGCTCAGGCTACATTCTAGCTTTGACTTCAATTCCTCCATGGCAGGCAATCATTTCTTCCCTTCTGGAACTGTCTGAAGGAAGGACATCGAGACATCAGCAGCTCTGTGAAAGGGTGGAGCCCTTTGCAAAGACACGGCTTGTGCCCTGGGACCTGCTCATCCCCGGATGTCCTCACAGGGTGGCATGAATGTGTTCCCAAGACCAGAGATGTTGGCAGTACTCAGAAGATGGTTGATACTATACATTTGACTGGATCTCAGGTTTCTAATCACATTTCCTTGTGACCCAGTACTAGTAAACAAATGGATTAGACTAGGCATGTATTACCTGTTAATAAAGATTACCCTGTAGTCTTCCCACCTCTATGAGAAGAGTTCATTTTAGTGACGTCAAAATGTCACGGCTGAGGAGTGTTTATACTTCCCAGGTATTTTTTGGAGGGTTTGGTACTTTTGTTTCTGTGTTTTAGACTTAAAGCAAGCTTCCTGGGCCTGGATCATTTCCCTTAATGTAATATCCTCCAGATTGACCCATGTTATCGAAAATGGCGGGGTTTCCTACCTTGTTAAGGCCGAATAGTACTCCCTTGTGTACATACACTGTGCTCCCTTTGTCCATTCATCTGCTTATGGACACTGAGACTGATTCCAAATCTTGGCTATCGTGAGTAGTGCTGCAATAAACATGGGAGTGCAGGTATCCCTTGGACATACTGATTTCACCTCCTTGGGATATACACCCTGTAAAATATTGAACTCATAGATGTAGAGAATGGAATGGTGGTGACCAGAGGCTGGGGCTGTTAGGGAGACAGGGGCTTAGGAGATGATGGTCAAAGAATACGTATTTACAGGTAGATAGGAGGAATAACTTCAAGAGATCTGCTGTACAGCATGGTGACTCTAGTTCTGCAGGCCCCAATCCCCAAGCTGAAGACTGGTACCAGTCCACAGCCTGTGCAGTCCGGCTGCACAGCAGAAGGTGAGCAGCAGGTGAGTGAACGAAGCTTCATCTGCGTTTACAGCCGCTCCCCATCACTCGCATCACCACCTGAGCTCCGCCTCCTGTCAGATCAGTGGGGACATTAGATTCTCATAGGAGATCGAACCCTACTGTAAACTGCACACGCAAGGGATCTAGGTTGTGCCCCCTAAGAAAAACCAAAGCCCGAAGAACCGAAGGGGAACCGAAGCCGGGAAGCCAACCCCGGGGGACGCCGCAAAAAAAAAATAACAATAACAAAAAAAACCGAACGCAAAAAAAACCGAAAAAAACAAACCCCTGAAAAACCAAAACAAAACCCCAACAAGGAAGGGAAAAGGAAAAATAAAGTGCAACCGGGGGCAAGCCTTAAAAGGGCAAAGGAACAACCTAACTCAGGTGGGCAAAAGCAACCGGCAACAACCTTCAAGCAAAAACCGAAAACTCCTTTAACGCCCACAGTGCCCCACCCACTATTTTACTTACCATGTCCATCCACGCCTCTTTCCTGCACTGCACACTGTCTCAATCACAGTTTTTCTGAGCCCACAAGCTAACCCTACCAAAGATGAGCAAGAAACAAATGTCACTGGAGAGCTTCTTTGAGAAGGGGGAAAGACCCAGTGATGAGACAGCAGAAGACTGTAAGACTGCCGACAGAATGAAAGCTGCATTTAAAAGAACATACCAAGAGTCCTACTTAAATTACAGATTCATTGCAACAGGTGATTCACATTCTCCAAGCCCACTTGTATAATATGAGGTGACCGGCTATCCAACGAAGTCATGAAACCTTCAAAGCTGCTTCACCACGTGGAGACCAAGCACCCTGCGTTGAAAGACAAGCCTTTGGAGTTTTCCAAAAGGAAAAAAAAATGTGAACACGAAGAACAGAAGCAATTATTGAAGGCCACTCCTTCATCACATGTGTCTGCACTGAGAGCATCATGCTTAGTGGCTACCACATTGCTAAAGCTGAGAAGCCCTTTACTATTGTGAAGAGGTGATCCTGCCTGCCGCTGAGGACTTTTGCCTTGAGCTTTTAGGAGAGCTTGCAGGTCAAAAGGTTGCACATGTTCCTCTTTCAGCTAGCACCGTAACTAGATGAATTGATGAAATAGCAGAGAATACTGAGACAAAATTGCTAGAGAGGATTAATGAGCCACCGTGGTACACAATCCAGGTTGACGAATCTACTGATGTTGGCAACAAGGCAGCAATGCTTGTTTTTGTGCAATATATTTTTCAGGAGGATATACATGAGGATATGTTATGTGCGCTTTTGTTGCCAACCAACACCACAGCTACAGAACTAGTCAAATCTTTGCATGAGTACATATCAGGAAAACTGAATTGGTCATTTTGTGTCGTATATGCACGGACAGAGCGGCTGCCATGACTGGACGGCTTTCTGGTTTCACTACTCAGGTCAAGGAGGTCACTTCTGAATGTGAGTCTACGCACTGTGTCATCCATAGAGAAATGCTGGCTAGTCGAAAAATGTCACCTGAACTAAAAGACATCTTACAGGATGTGATTAAAATTATCAACCACATTAAAGTACACGCCCTTAATTCACATCTGTTTGAGCAGCTCTGCGAGGAGATGGACGCAGAGCACACACATCTTCTCTTACACACAGAAGTGAGATGTCTTTCCAAAGGTAGATCGCTGGCCAGAGTTTTCGAGTTACGAGAGCTGCCCCAGAGATTTCTTTTAGAAAAACAGTCACCACTGGCAGCACATTTCAGTGACACAGAATGGGTCAAAAAACTTGCTTACTTGTGTGACATATTCAACCTGCTCAATGAACTCAATCTGTCACTTCAGGGGAGAACGACAACTGTGTTCAAGTCGGCAGATAAAGTGGCTGCATTCAAAGCCAAACTGGAATTATGGGGGTGACGAGTGAACATTGGGATTTTTGACACGTTTCAAACATTAGCAGAGATTTTGGAAGAGACTGAGCCAGGGCCTTCTCTCTCCCAGCTGGCGCATGATCACCTGTCTCAGCTTTCAAAAGAGTCTGAGCATTACTTCCCAGGCACAAAAGACCCCTGAACTGGGAAGGAATGGATCTGTGACCCATTTGTTAATTAGCCAGGTGAATCGACTTTGTCTGTGCTAGAAGAGGATCAACTGCTTAAGACCACAAATGATGGTGGCCTTAAAAGTATGTTTGAGACAACTTCAAACCTCCGTATGTTCTGGATTAAAGTCAAGGCGGAATAGCCTGAGATTGCCACAAAAGCACTGAAAAACCTGCTTCCATTTCCAACATCCTATCTTTCCGAAGCAGGGTTTTCTGCAGTGACAGCAACCAAAACGAGATTACGGAGCAGACTGGACGTGAGCAACACACTTCGGGTGTCACTGTCTCCCGTCACCCCCAGATGGGACCGTCTAGTTTCAGGAAAACAAGCTCAGGGCTCCCACTGATTCCTCACTATGGCGAGTTGTATAATTACTTCATTATATATTACAGTGTAATAATAATAGAAATAAAGTGCAAAATAAATATAATAATGCACCTGAATCATCCCAAAACCATCACCCCACCCCACCCCAATATGTGGAAAAATTGTCTTCCATGAAACTGGTCCCTGATGCCAAAAAGGTTGGGGACCACTGCTGTAGTTAATGACGATACATGGTACTCTCAAAAAATGCCAGAGTGGATAAGTGTTTTCACCACAAAAAAGACAACTATGTGGGCTACTGCATTTGTTAATTACCTAGATGTAACCATTTCACTAGGTCTTCATACTTCAAAACATTATGTTGTACATGATAAACACATACAATTTTATATGTCGGTTTTAAAAATTAATTATTTTTCTTTAAAAAGATAAACATGCTTCCCTTCACCACCCGCTGCATGACGCAGTGCTGCCTGCAAGTCACGAAACATGTGGACAACGCCGTTTACAGCCTCACATTCCCGTCAGAAATATTGACGCTGCCCACAGACCCATTGTTAGGAGAACGTTGCCATGGCAACAGAGGGCCTCAGAAGGCAAAGAAACTGACAGTCGCCCACACAAAACAGGCTGGATCTGTGGGCTAATTAAAAGGTTCTGTGCTCAGGGTCACCTTGTAAACGAGAAATGTCACTCACAATCCCTCGGGCACAAACTGCTCCACCCAGGTGCCCCCGGGATGCCCAGCCACCCAGCCAGGTGCTGGTGGTTCCCAAAGACAGCTCTGCCATTTCCTGGGTGAGGAACCCACAGGGCCATGGTACCTGCCAAAGCTGGGTCATCTTATTAAATGGACTTGTGAACTAAAATAAAATTTTAAGGCTCACCCCCCCCACCGGCTGACTAAACGGACCCCCTCGTGGCCAAAGGAATACCCTAAAACTAAATTGCCTGCCAGGAGGAAGGAGGTCAGACATGCCTTATCATGCCCCCCTCCCTTCTTGGTGACATCCTTTATAACCCACTAACAGGCCTAAGACTGTGCAAGACAAACCTGCAGGTCCTCAATTTACACAACAAATCTATGTCCAGTGGCTTATCTCTGATAAAGAGCTCCTTATGTTGAAACATTCCAAGCCTTTACACAAAGCTTCATGTCTTTAGCCAATTACAGGCCAAAGAATCTTTTAACCCACCTATAACCTGTAAGCCCCCGCTTCGAGATGGCCCACCTTTTCGGGCCAAACCAATGTATGCCTCCCACGTATTGATGTATGACTTCACCTGTAACCCCTGTCTCCCTAAAATGTATAAAACCAAACTGTAACCCAACCTCTGCGAGTCCACTGCTCAAGGCCTCTTGGGCGTGGCTCCGGGTCATGGTCCTCAAATTTGGCTCAGAGTAAATCTCTTTAAAATTACTTTATAGACTTTGGTCTTTTTTTCCATTGATAGACTGAATCTGCCTCTTGCCGGTAGGAGCCTGAAGTGGTGCACCAGAGTGACTGATCAGCGGCAGCTGCTTTCGTCAACGCCTGATTGAGAGCTGATGCCATCTGTAATTGAAATCGCCTTTGAAAGCCTGTGTGGGTTCTTGAAGGCTGGCTCCCAGAGTCTTAGAACATGTAGAACACCACGAGTTCTCAGCAAGGCGGGAAGCCGCGCGCCTTAACCAGCAGTTGTCTTCCCTGCTGTGGGTTCTTTGGGACAGGTTGGCTCTAAGCATCTCCAGTGTCCCAAGTAGCTTCAAGCACATGGAATCAGGGCCTTGCTTCAAAAAGCCCTGCTGTGGATTGGCATTTGGGCTCCAATCTACCTCTGCAGGCACGTCTTACACTGTCCCCATAACGTAAACTCACTCCAAATGAACAGCTTCACCGAAAACATACAAGGGCTTGGATTCCTAACTGGAGCTGAACTCGGACCCTTTAGAAATCGGCAGAAGCAGTCAGGAACAGAAAGAGAAGTCCCCAGAAAAACGAACGCAGCCTTAAGAAGAAGCCAGAATTATGTACAAGATCCAGCACTTACAAAGGAAACTTTCCCCACCACCACCACCGCCACTCCTGGGAAAGCAGCCAGACGCTGAGTCCAGACTTTCCTGTAACCCCTCAGGGGCTCCCAACACAACTGAAGCAGTGAGCTCTGGCCAGCGCAGCTCTGCTGGCATCCTGGCATTGGAACCTCCCTGCAGCCTCCCAGGACAAAGCAGCCCCACGAAGTCGCCTGGGGACTATTCGGTAGGACTCAAAACCGCAAAGACAACCTTATCCACTTGTTCCTCTTCCCACTGACCAGAGGTCCTTTCTTGAGAGATTCAAACTCCTTGATGCCATGGGTCCTGGAGTTAGAACATTTACATCCTAGCTTCATCCCTAGTCTCTGTGTGACCTTGGACAAGTCACCTATCTTTCTTTACCTATTTCATCATCTTAAAATGACAACAATAGTACTTCCTTCCCATTGTTATGGAGGGAATGAAATACGATAATCGGTATGATGCTTAGAGGATGCCTGGAGTATAGTTAGTCCTTCGTAAGCACTGGGGTGCTCATTAGGGCTCATGTTAATAAGCTTTAACCTCAGAGACTTTGAAATGCAGTTGCTTTTAAAAAGAAGTTTCTCTCTCACTAACCAGTAGCATCATCATGGCCCTGGGCAGGCCGAACATTCAGGAGCCCAGGTTCTTTCCCTCTTCTTGCTCCCCCACCTGCATTCCAAGTGCCTGAGACATGTGAGGTTGGGGCTCCAAAGCTCAGGACATCCCTGGAGGGACAGGAATCACTTTCCCCCATATCCAGTCAGCGCAGGCTATGTTATGGGCACACCTCGCTCAAAGGGGGTGGTCAACATAGACTCCAGCAGTCCCTGTCATGATTTCTATTGTTATTATTTAGTGAGACCACATTTGATGAGAAAACAGTGCAGATCAGTTCATGTCAAAACCAAGAGCATGGGCACACACCACATGAATGGTGAAGGTTGACAGTCATCAGTGCAGATCAACTTGAGACTGTTCCTTGTGGCCCCCAAACCCACCAGGACCTGCTGCTCTGGAGCCCTCAGAGTACAGCTAAAGCACACAGGGGAGGTGGCCCCACCTTGCCCAGAGCTGCACGCCCCCAGGCAGGATCTGGAAGCCCATGGGCATTTGGAGGAGCCCTGCCCCTCCCGTGCCTGCACTGGCTGTGCCTGGAGGGTGGCATTCAGGGAAGCCCTGAGTAGGTAGGTGCATTCCAGTCCCCTGTGCCCCATCCCCGCAGGACTCTGTGAACTCGAGGAAGCCAGGAGTGGAGGTGTGAGCAGGCGTGAGCAGGTGTGAGCTCCTGACCTCCCCTGCAGCCTCCAGCTGAGTGTGCCTGCTTCACTCACTTGCCACACCTACTGGTCCTGATTTAGGCTCTGATCTCCCTCTGGCCAGGCCCTACTTGGGGGCCTGAGCAGGCGTCTAACCATGCCCCGGGGCCAGCATCACCATTCCCATGAAGCCCAGTGTTTCCCGCAGACCAGAGCCCTGTCTCGGCGCCAGTTCCAGCCATACAAATGCCCCCGTGTCCTCCCGAGCCTCCTCCCCTCAGATCCTCCGGCAGCCTGTGAGCGAACAGGAAGCAGCCCCTGTGAAACACTGGCATGGCACCCCCCCATGTGGGATCCTTGTCATTTGCCCCAGTGCTGGGCAGAATCCCCCAAGAGGGACATGCTGTGGACCCTCCCAGCTGAGCATACTCCAGGCTCTCTGTTAGAGAATTCAACCTCCCAGCAACCAGCACCACCGTGCCCTGTGGCCTCCCAGAGCCAAGTTTCGTGTCTTTAGCTGCGGCAAGGTTCGGCTCATCTGTGTGCCCGGCTGCTTTAATCGTATCTATTTTTACTCATAACTAAGAGATAAATAGACAAGAATTTCAAGATTGATGCAAACCTCTTTATTTAAATTAGCCATTCTTTATTAACTGCCTTAGACATGAAAGCCAAACCATGCACTTTCTGAAATAATTTGAAGCAGAAAGATGCAACTATTTATCAATTAATTTAAACTTAAGTGAGGCTTTTGCATACACAGGAACTTTAGGATCCTGGCCTAATGGATTAAATTTAGACGACTCCACAAATGAATTCCGAGATGCTGGTTATATATATTCACAAAGCTGTGACTTCCTGAAGTTTTCTTGGCAGAGGAAAAGAATATATTAAAATCTGGACTCCTATGTGTTTCCCAGAAGAAATAAGCAGTCAGTTTCTTCTACAATAAAATTAATCCATAAAGTAAATGAACATAATGTAAGAAGTAATTCTGTTGGGGCATATGGGTCCTTTAATGCCAACAGTATCCAGCACAGTTTTTGCCTTGTCATTCTTAGGCTCTTTGAAAAATATGTCAAATCTTATCGAATAAGGCTCTTTGAAAAATGTGTCAAATCTTATCGAATAGAATTTGAAACATATTGTTAAAGGTTTCCAGGAAGCTCTTATAAGGATCAAAATGAAGATTTGTAGCAATGGAAATAAATCTGATTTCTAAAATGACTTTTGATAACATTGCATTAATGACCTTTAGGAAATTCTTCTCGAGAGAAGTGTTAGCCTACAGGTATTCAGGCAGGGAAGCAATGTTGAAATAGGGAACTTGCAAATTGGAGATAGCGCCAAGCAGAGTTGGCCCAGCCCTGCTCCCTCATCTACTAGCAGTGTGGTGGGACAAGCAGTAGAAACGGCCCCCATAGTGCTGACCCAGGCTCGATGCACAGCCTCTGAGAAGCACAGAGTGAAATGAAGGAGTTCCATGGTCCAGTGAAGGATGACGTTACCCTCAAAGGATGGACTAGAACTGATGCAGAGAGTGGCAGTACCTTCTCCTTCATGCACTCTCACCTGCCTTTTCGTGCTCTTGTGTCCTGCATCATCCCGGATGTCACTGTCGGGACCTCCGTCTGTGGTTGCTCACGTCTTGATCACCTGCCTTCATAGATGGCCGCTGGAGAGGACGTGCTTTGTAGATTGCATGTGCATCCACGTGTGTGACGGAGCAGCACCCTCAGGGATCATTCACTGCCAAGAAATGTATAATGTGCATCATGAATGACTCTCTCCGGATCCCAAACAGCCCTCACGCAAACATCATCACCTGCAGAGGACCGAAAGAGCGCACAACACCCTCAGCAGAGTTGGACGTGGTGCTGTCATTCCACCCGAAAGCACCCCCACACAAGAGAGTATCCTAGCTTGCTCGCCTATGGCAACTAGAAAAGGGCTCTGAGATGTGTCTGTCACAGCTGATTTTAACCAAAGGTGCTACAAATCAGCCTTGCAGAAATGTCTCGTTCCTCCAAACTGCTTCTGCTATTCTGACGTCTTATTTGAGCTGTTTCATTCTGTTTGATTT
>NW_012149408.1:2297384-2317226 GCF_000956105.1 Propithecus coquereli
CCTGGGAATTTTGAAACTTGCACCAGGTAAAGGACATGGGCTTCCTCTCCAGGTGGCTAAAGCTCCACCCCATGGGAGACAGGTGCTGTCAGCCGGCACGATTCCTACCACATGGACCGGGGAAGAGGAGGAAGGGGCGGGCAGGGACAAAGGAGGCGAGTGCAGTGGGCTCGTGCTCCCTTTGGCACCCCCGCTCCTCTCCCTGTGTTATCGGGCTCGGGCTGCCGTACAAAGCACCGTGGCTGGGGCTAAAACAACAGGAATGTGTTCTCTCACAGCCCGGCAGGCTGAACGTCCAAGGTCAAGGTGTCGACAGGGTTGGTTCCTTCTGAGGCCTCCCTCCTTGGTGCCTTCTCTGGGTCTCCTCACATGGTCATCCCTCTGGGTATGTCTGTGCCCTGATCTCTTCTTGCGAGGACACCAGTCAGGTGGGATTTGGGCTCACCCAGGTAAGCTCATTTTACAGTAATGATCTCTTCAGAGACCCTGTCTCCCGAGACAGTACTGGGGTTTAGGACTTCGACTTATGAGTGTTGGGGGGACACAAGTCAGCCCACAACACACCCCAATATTGTCATAAGAAATTCCCGGTCTGGATTTAAGCCGCTCTGCGTTGCAAGGGCTACTGCAAACCACACCTTCTCTACTTCCCTGGGCGTGTCCCCCAGGCAGGATAGCTGGGGACCTGCTGATTTGGTTTGCTTTGCCCTCAGGTGACAGACTACAGTGTCCTGGACGAGTGACCCAGGGGGGCCGTAGCACAGCACAGGTTCAGTCACGTCTATATAACACCAAGTGGACACCATGTCACAGGAGGCTCAGAGAGGACAGCCCCTTGAGAAATCTTTGCTGAGATTTGCAAAGTATCTCTGCTTGTGCCTGGCCCGATTCCCGGTGTTCTCAGCCAAAAAGAAAGTACTGTTAAGAATTATTGCTTAGAGTTTGGGAATTTTTATTGGGGATCTAGGAAGCCAAGAATTTCTGAGTAGTGTATGAATCACAGGAAAGAACCTTGGTTATTTTTTACCCAGAAACTGGCAGTATTTGATCACGGATAAATGTAATAGCTTCTAAATGCAGCCTCCTTTGATGCCATCTCAGAGTTCTCAAGCCCACCCTTGCCAAGGTGGAGGTGGATAGGGAGAAGCAGCCCTTGTCCCTCTCATGTCTGGCCTTGAGCCTTCTTGGATTGTGTCCAGGGGCTCCGAGTGCCTGCCTTGTAACAGAGCTTGCTTCCAAGAGGCAGGGATACCTAAAGAATTACAAAATTAAGGGAAACCCCTCCTCATTTTTATCGGATCAGTAAAAATTAAAGTCTGACAGTGTCCATCCTGATGAAGAGCTAAAGAAGCAAACACACTCCTAGTGCAATTATGAAATAGGTGCACTTAGGAAAGCATGTTGGTTGTGCCTCACAAAGAGGAAGGTGTACACACTGTAGTCCCAAGAAACTTGCATATATTAATATGTCCAGGAAGGTATCCAGAAGAATGCTTATTGCACTATTATTTGATACACTAAAACATAGGGAACAGCTTAAATGTTTATTAATAGAATACCATAAAAAATGAAGAACAAAATCTAAATGTATCAAATACATGAATCTTAAAATCCTAATGTTGAGTAAAGAAGGCAAGTTGCAATATGGATTCTGTGAGGAAAGAGTTAACATGGCAGCTGAGACCACGCTCCTTGGAAAGGCCTGCCTGCAAGGTGGGCTCTCGGCTGGTGTCTGGGAACTTGGATGTGGGGGGGTTCTCAGCATTCCAAGCCTGGTAAGAGGGGCTCACTGTGCCACGACCATGCAGACAACGTGGTTCGTGCTGCACACCTGCTCTCCTCCTGGGAGTCTGGCATTTGGGTACATGCCAGACAGAGGGTGCCTACGTGCCCGGCCCCGATAAACCTTGGGCTCTGAGTCTCCAATGAGCCCCGTTGGTGGACGACACCTCAGTGGCGTTGCCCTACCTCCTAGCTGCAGGAGCTCTGTGCCTCCTGTGTGGCTCCACTGGGAAAGGCCCTTAGAAGCTCGTGCCTGGTTTCCCCAGACTTCTCCCCACGTGCCTTTCCCCTGTGCTGGCTTCGCTCCATATCTGCTCCCTGTGCTGGGTCACAGCGGGAGTGTGCCACTGTCTGCCGCATCTTGGGAGTCCGCTTAGTGGGTCACCGAGTCTGAGGGTGGCGTCGGGAACCCCGCGCCCAGGTCTAAACTAAATGACGTAATTCATTTCAAGGTTAAGAACATGCAGAACAAGATTACTCGTTGCTTATGGAGACACACATACGATGTGAAAATATCAAACATGCCCCGGTGTGATAAGTGGCTGGGGTTGGGCAGGTGCAATACTGAGGTCTGATAAAGCTGAGAGATAGAATAGTTCGTGGTGGCCTCCTATCATTCCCTGTTTTCCTCTGTCTGCTGTAAATATTTTCATAATGAAAAACCACTGGAATGGGACAGACTGGAAGTGTAAAGAAGGCGCCTCCAAGGCGCCTCAGACGCGCGCATTGCAATCGCAGCTCATCTTTTCCCGCCTGGGTCTCCGAGCCTCCCTACAGGACCGAACAGCCCGAGAGAGAGAGCCTGGGGACTGGAACTCCAGGCAGTGGCACGAACCCGGCATTCAGTTTCCCCTAAGCAGGGGTTTGACTGCAAGAGAAGGGAGCAGATGTCAGGACCTTCACACCTGAAGGCGATGGAGCCGCGTGGCAGGAACAAGGAGAGGGCCTGAGTCTGCCAGTCGGGCAGTTCCAGGGAGGGAAAGATGGGTCCTGTATTTCATTCCCCTCTGCCCGCTGTCATTTTAGAAACTGCGTTGGGCTGCAAGTGGCCCTCACGTATGAGAGAGTGATGTATTATACAAGAGAATGATTCCCTTTTCCCTTGAAAGGATACCCAAGGAGAAACGGTATGGATGAAAATTGGGTTTGGGATCAGCTGTCACGGCAACAATATAATGATGTATTATACTTCCGTAATACTTTGTCCATCCACAACAAGAACAGTACAAATCAACAAATGTCTGCTAAGTGCCTATGAGGTACTGCGCACAAGGAATGCAGAGAAACTAAGTTGTGGTCTTTGCCTTCTCGGAGCTCACAGTCTAGCGAAAGAGGCGCAAGCGAACAGACTCACGGACCTTGAGTCGTGCGTGCGAGGGGTGGCGATCGTGGCCCGTCTGACTTGTCCACAAATCATTCCTCCACTGTGCTCCCTCAGGGCAGGGACACCACGTATCCTCAACGAGCACGTGCTGAACTGAGCCGAGGCACCCGATTCTGCCAGTGACAGTCATGTGCCACTGTAGCAGGTAAGTCCTGGTGCCACCCGAGTATTCTTCCAAGAGTCGTGCAGGCGTGTATTTCCCGCTTGTCTGTGCAGGAGCCCTGGACAAGCCTCCCTGTAGGATCACCATGATCTGCATCTCAGCCCTGCTGTGAGTTTCTGGAATCTGGAGTCTGGCTCTTATTGTCGGTTGCTGCAGCTGCCACGAAAATGCACCTCTCTGCTCTCCTGCTATGGGGGCAGTGCCGACAGGCAGACCCAGCCTGGCCTCTGGATCCAGCACTATTCTCAGGCCACAGCCTCCCTTCTCCTGGGATGCTCCCCGCCAGTGCCTGAGCATGATGGGGCTGGTGTCTGCCCAACCTGCTGGGCCAGGTACCCCTCCAATGAGCAGCTTCGGCACGAGGATGCCTCATCAGCCTGGGCCAGTCTTCCTCAGACTTGCACCATGTCATGAAACGTATCTACTCAACCCTTCCCTCCGCCGTCCATCTGTAGGTGCCAGACCCCTGCACAGCACGCAGGCTCTTCCTTCTTCCTCAGGCCCTTCACAAACACTGCGATGACAACTCTGACGTGTCTGACCCTGCCTTAGTGTCTGCCTCCTGGGAGACCCAAGGTAGCACAACCGTACTTCCAGCACCAGCAAAGGACAAAAATATCATAGGAGCTAAATAGTTATTTTTCAATGCATAAATGGCTTCTTCAGAAAAAAATAATAATTTTCAATGAAAATTAAGTAGTTCTCTATGAGGAAAATGTGAACTATCTGCTGATATCTATAATTGAGGAACTTTTTTAGTCTATTTTGTATAATCAGTACATGGTTTGCAGCTTTAATTTTCTTCTCAACATTTCTTTATTGGTGAATAATTTGCAATCACACTAGCTAGAACTACCAAATTATAGAAATAAATGATAAGTTAATTTCTGTTTCATTAGTCTCTTCATGCTGCCAGCACTGGAGTCCTCGTGACAGCAGTGGCTGGAGGTATCAGCTCTAAGAAAGACATGAACCAAATCTTTGTCAATTTGTGCTCATAGGGGCATTATTTGGGAGCTAAATTCCATCGTCTATGCAATTGTCAGCCTCTGTGGGTGCCCACGTTTCGGTGTTGATCCCGATAGCCCTGTGTGTCAGCTTTCTGACCTCCAAACAACTGAAGAACAGAAGAAGCGCACGGGGTCAGTCCAGAGTAGATGGCGCTGTGATGTAACGCGAGGGCAGGAAGCCCATCTTGTTCTCTGGGAAATCGCCAGTACAGAACCAAGGGCAGCCTCTCGCAGCCCAGCAGCCCTGCTGGTGTGGCTCTGACTCTTAGTAGCCCTGTTTACTGGTTGCGCACTCCACAGAGAAACGACAGTGCCGCGTATGTCTGTTCTGTGAGCGTCAGCGCTCTTCGCCATTCTCAAGCATTCTTTTCTGCATCTAAGGTTGTTCTCCTTCTCCACCCTAAGAAATAACAATGACCCCGAAAATATTTTTTGAGCATTTGTTACATGCTGATGTTAACTTGTTTAATTTTCAACGCAATGAGGTGGGAACGATCATTATTGTCATTTTCAAATGACAAAATGGAGACTCAAAGATGTTAAGTAACTTCCCCAAGGCCACTCAGCAAGAACAGCGAGACAGGGTCTGAAACTGAGCGCCTGCTCTGAACACCGCCTCTGCACTTCAGTTTTTTTTAAGGCAAATAGCCTAAAGATTTTTTTAAAATTTAATTTTATAATTTCATGAAGGGGAAAAACAAGACTTTTGGTATAATTCCAATCTGGATGATGTCACTGTGGAAAAACAAGAGCTGCCAACACACGCCCTTTGGAGCAAGTCAGTGCCTTCATAATAATGTTCTCTTCCTCTGATAAAGGGATTTTTTCTATATGCAGATAGCTTGCTGCTCAAATTTTGTTAAAAACATGTTTAGTATGCTGTTCAATCCCTCTTCTAAATTCAAATGTGAAAATATTTCATTTTCCTGAGTGATGGCCAAATCCGCGGCCAAGCATGGGGTCAGGGAAGGGGGCAAGGTTTACTCTCTCGGCAGGCAACACCGAGTGACGTTTAGAAGGTTTAACAAAGCAAATACTCTGTAAGTCAACGTAGGACAAGTAAGACGTCACGGCTCTGGTCATCAGTAAACTCCCTGTGTCTCAAATTTTAATTCAAAGGGTTAAATTTTTTAAGCATTTAAGGTATCTTTAATTTAAATTATTTGACAATCTAACTCTCAGCCGTGGCCTGTTTGTTCTTTGTGCTAAAGGGCTCTGAGTCCCGTCCACTCTCCCTGCCCAGCTGGGGAGCAGTTGACAGGCGAGGACAGCAGGAGAGAGGCATGCATCTCTCAGAGAGCCCCAGCTCCGCCAAGCCTGGGTTTCAGTTTCATGCTTAATCTCAGCAATCGGGCTTCTGAGAACGCTGTTCCGCAGGGACTCTGTGGACGGAAACACCCACACGTCTCTCTCCTGCGTCCACACAGCTCTCGACGCAGCACTCGGGCTGCAGTCCCGGCAAGTCTACTACAAAAGTCAGTCTCTTCGTCTATCAGATGGTGCTGTGGAATCCAGAGGATTAAAATAAATAAGAGTTTGGAAGTGCTTAATTTAACATAAAGTCTGGAAAAGAGTCCATATTTAGAAGACGTTGGTTCAGACAGTTAGAAAGCTGGTTGGAATGGTGACTTGGTCGGTGTGGGTGGCTTGGTTGATGGGCTATTTTCATCTCCTATTTCTGAACTGGTTGACATTTCACATTTCACTTAAATGGGAGAACCAGCATCCACTGATAATTGTTTTATTCCCAGTATTTTCAAAGAGGAATATCTTGATAAGTAAGTTTATGGCTTTCTTAAAATTATGTCTAAAAGCCAAGGCAAGAAGTTCATGGATGAAATAAAAATCCCGCAGAGCTGTCAAGTGGGAACGGTCACTGGGCCGGGCCGCAGGGTATCCCTGACAACTTGTGACAGACACTGTGCGACATGCCTGTTAAGGAACACGCTCAGAATTCAGTATCCACCGTGGAGATGTGAAGAGAATCACTGATTTCTGCAAATGTCTTGGAGCTATGACACAAATGTGGGCACTGCAGAACACTGACAGTAGTGCAAACGATTCTTGCTCATAGAAAAGCAAATTGTGCTTGTGGAGATGCACTTGATTATTGCTCTGTGGATATTGACCGCTTTGTATCTATTTGCAGATATATTTCTATATTCCTGATGGTCCATACATGTGTATTTGCTTTAATTTTCCTTTGAACCAGTTATAACATCATACTCATTAATTAAAGAGTTAAATAAAACCTTTGATGAGTGTTCATTGTATTTTCTATGAGCGTCATCATTTTACTGTTTCTTAAAATTATCACTCAATAGCACATATAAAAGACAATGGCTGATTTTCATCCAAGAAGCTAGAATCTGAGCCTTATCTCTACTTAATAAAGGAAACACCACCTCTGCCAATAGCCTCTACAGCTTAAAGCTATTTCAGATATAGGTGTGATTACCACCCATGCAAGGACCACTAAACAGGTCAGGGAGCTACCAACAAGAGGGCATTTCTGCAAAGGGTGGGGGATTAGCAGTAGTGTTCAACATTCTGATTGAGGGACTCTGGGATTGAAACATGCCACAATACAAAGATGACAAAATCCTGGGCAGGATGAAGGAGCCAAGTCTATTCTTAGGCCACATTGGCTGATGCCAAGGAAGTCCAGTGCCCTAAACTGGCTCACTTCCTCTTTTCTCCCCATCATTTCTGTTGTGCATGACATAACATGTTGTCTTCATCCCTGAGAAGGAATCCGTCGCATGTGAAATGTTTTAAGAAATTGATAAAATACAGTTGTGAGTTTGTAGGCAATTGTTCAGCCTTCCAAGTCCTTCTTTCTTGCAGTTGTTAAAATACTTTCAAATAAAACAGTCTCAAAGCTGTCTTACAACTCTATTCACAGTTAGTTCTACGGTTATATATAAATGGCCGTGGTCATGTATGTTTTATTTTGTTGTTTAAATCTATCAAAAAAAAAAAAAAAGACTCCAGAAGTATTTGTCTGACTTGAACAAAGATTAATCCAATTTCATTGCAACACATGGGGGAATTCTTTCTAATAAGTAGTTAAAAATTTCACCTCTGCATGGAAGCTACATGAAAGTTATCAATCTGAAGTTAATTTTAGAGAATGGTTTTTAATGGAAATGGAAGGTTGAGTAAGAAAATTCAAAGGATGGGAGTAACAATGCTTCTGATTGGCATTTCTGGGGTGCCTGGCATCACCCTGGCAGGCAGGTGCAGGTCCTCCTTCATCCTTGCACTTAAAGGCGGTGTCACTCATTCAGACAAAGCAACAGGAGCTTGACAGCTCCAACTCCTCAAGAGCTGGCAGAGACAATGATTGTCTCAAACTGTGTTTATATATAGTGTCGGCTCTGTGTTTCAACAATTTGGGAGTCATTTGACCTCCCCTGGAATCTGACTGATAAGTTTTATTTGGAATATGAAAAGATTTTCTGGTTTTACTTTAGTCTCTTTGAGTGTGACTTGATGTGCTAACAGAAGGAATAAAGTCTAACAGTAAATTGCCTATTTGAATCTAAAGGAGGCTGGAAGCTTCTGCTCTTAGAAGTATCTCAAGGACATAGCTTCCAAGACATTTACTTTCAGGTTTCTGGCTTTGGATGTTTCAGATTTTGGAACAAACTACAAGACAACCCTACCCCTAAATATCTCTAATCCCCTTACAAGAGCCTGAACCTCAGAGTCACCAGAAGGAGCTGACCTGCCAAGGTCATTCTTCTCAAGCTAGTGGGAGTTAAAACCCTGCAGGAAGACTAAGTGTTGCACAGAAGAGCAGCTTCGGCCCAGAGGAGCATCTTTTATTAACTCATCCATGCGGGACATAAAGCCCTGCTGAAGTGAACTGGTGACATTCCATTCCTTCAAGTCACCTTTGGTCCTCTTTTAAAAGATAATAACTTATATAAGAGTAGCAACATAACATTGAGGTATAAGGGATTTTTACCTTAATGGGCTGGGTTTTTTTTCAAATTTCCAACTGTGATCTTCTACTGGGTTGAACTATGTCCTTCCATATATTAACCTCTAGTGCCTGTGACTGTGACCTCATTTGGAAATAGGGTCATTACAGCTGTAGTCAAGATGAGGTCATCAGGGTGGCCATACTGCACACGACTGATGTTTTCATTAGGGGAGAAGAGACACACAGGGAAAATGCCATGTGTCGACTGTAGAATTACGAGGTTCATCAATTTGCAAAGAAGAGCTTTATTTCTCATAAAGGGTTGCAGCTGCAGGGTGGCCATTCCAACAGGATGGGAGGCAGAAGCCAAAAGCATCTACTTTGAGGGAGGAAGGACAATAAGAACAGGAATTTATGCTGAGTGGCATGGACAAATACACACATTTAACAAGCTGTGGGAAGAATGATAAATAGTCACAGAAGGAGAAATGTGCCCGTGCGCAATTGAGCTTCATGCCCCTTCATAGGTCGCATGTACCAAGAAATGGCGGCCTCAGCATTATCTGAGGGTGGGGTTTTCGGCCCTCTGATGTCTAAAGGTGAAGCAAAAGACACAGAAACCTTCACTGTGCATCCTCTGTAGATAGGTCAGAGCCACTCCATGGTCGGTGGCCTCTTATCAGGAAGGAACACTGGTCAGTTGCTGTGTCGTAACTGCAGAAAGGGAAGAGCAGCATTCTGTAGTTGATTGAAATCAGTGGCAGAGCCAGAGCCTTTCCAAAGGGCTGGCTCTGTTAGCACTTAGGGAAGACAATCTGACAGCGTTAATGAGGGAGGGGGTATAAGGAGGTGAGTCTGACCTCCCATCCTGTCATGGTCAGGAACTCAGTTTTAAGGTTTGTCTGGATTCCCTTTGGCCAAGAATGGGTCCAATCAGTCATTTGGGGGTTTAGGATTTTATTTTTATTTTCCACATGCGATAACAGACAGAGATTGGAGTGATGCATCTACAAGCCGAGGATTGCCAGCCACCAAAGCAAGAATTCTCCCCCAGCACCTTCAAAGACAACATGACCCTGAAGATGTCTTGGTTTCAGACTCTTAGCCTCCACAGTTGTGAGAGAATAAACTTCTATTGTTTTAAGCTACCCAGTTTGTGCTAATTTTTTTTCACCATGACCAAGTGGGATTTATTCCTGGAATGCAAGGGCGGTTCAATATACAGAAATCAATTAAGGTAATACACAGAATTAAGGGGGAAAACACATTATCCTTTCAATTGAGCAGAAAAAACATTTGGTAAAATTCAACACCGTTTCATGATAAAAACACTCAACCAACTAGGAATAGAAGGTAACTATATCAGTACAATAAAAATTATACAAACTTATTAGAGGTTTGTGAAATCAATGAATTTAATTGGTCACAATTGGCAATTTTGCAGGGGATAGGGTAGGATAGAAGATATTAGAATGCACCTGTAGGAAGAGCAAGTGCTGTCATGTAAAGATTTTGCTTCCCTTTTGTGTGTATCAGATACTAATAGAAACAGTGTTTCTTGCTAGATCTCACAGTCAAAAAAACTATTGCCTCTCAAGGGCCTTTTCTGCAAGTGGTTTTGGAAAAGAAGGAAGAGCAAATGCAAAGGCCTTGTGTGGGAAGAGGAGAGCCAGAGAATGAAAGAAAGTATTAGGGAGTCACTGTCAGGGCAATGTTCCCTCCCACTGAGCTCTGCTCTGCTTCCTGGACCACCTGCCCAGCAGCTGGAAGAGCTGTGATTAGCCCTCCCACACTCAAGAGGAAAAAGTGTAATTTAAGACAAAAGTCATTCTTGCACCATCGCAAGTATTTATAGCTCCTTTCTCTTTGAGGGCCATCTCCTTTCTGTGAAGTTCTAGTTCAGTGACAAGTGTCCAGCCTTCACACCCCCTACCTCTATGCAGAGCTCCGATCCACTCCTCTGACGTCTTCATGTGCTTTTCCTGTAGAATATATTAATATTATTGTCAAAATAGTCACCACGCCCCCGTCTTGTGCCTAGCCTGTGAGAAGATTATATTTCTTGCCCCATAGATGGCAGATGTGACCACATGACTTGCTTTGGCCAATGAAGCATTGGGGGAGGAATATTGGCCCTTCTGACCTGAGGTTTTCAAAGCCATCACATGGCTGTATGAGCTCTTTCTCTCTGCCCAGAGCTTATGTCCAAGGTAGGGGTTTATGTCAGCTGGGCTTCAGGGCAAAGAGGCTGCAAACCACAGGCACAGGTGACCTGCATTGGATATTTAGCATTACCAAGAAATAACCCCTGTCATAAGCCACCAAGGTGTGGGGCCCCTTTGTTACACAGTGATGTGGTCTAAGCTGACTGTTACACTTTCTCTCTGAGGCTATGGAGAAACACGCCACACCGAGGGCATGGGACAGAGGGTCTTTGGGGAGAAGCTGTGGTGAACACAACTGTGTACAGCTTGGATGTCCCACAAAGAAGGACTTGTTGCCCCCACTGCTGACAGACAGCCATCATCTGCTCCCTCAGGGATGAGTCCAGTGCAGGGAACCTGCACACCCAGGACTGTGCCTTTCCAGGGGGAGGCTCACACCTGGAGCTGGCGAAGGCAGGGGCAGAAAGGACTGGCTCATCCAGGACGACTCTGCTGGGCCTTGTGGGGTTGCTCAAGGCTGCCACCAGGCCTGTATCAGAGCCCGGCTTCCCCTTCTGCCCACTCCTGCACCTTCCCCTCCACAGATGTTGGCGCGCAGGCCCTGCCCCACAAACGTCCTGCGTGCTGCGCACCGTCTCAGAGTCCGCTCCCCGGGGAACCCGACTGCAGAAGGAACAGCAGACGAGGGGTGCAGTGTGCAGACCCTAGGCCTCTGCACACAGGGGTCGCCCTGAATCAGCGCCAGGGGAATTTCTGGCAGCCCCCAACTTGCTGCCATGCCAGCAGCTCCGCACACAGGTGGCCTGGTGCAGCCTTCCACCTTGCACAGGGCCCAGAGCACAAAGATACTCATTTTGGACCAAAATCATCTTGCCCCACAGGCCCACTGCTGGGCTGGGGAGATCCCACTCAGAACTTATAGCCCAAAACCATGTGTCAGTGCCATGGTGGCCGGAAATGGGCTATTTTGCCCTTGATCTTAGCCAAAAGGCTGAGAAGAGATGGGAAAAGAGCTATTTTGAATATTCCAACATGCTCCCTGACCAGTTTCCCTAAGTGACACTTAGGCGATGTCTTTAGATATCTTTTTCATTCTTTATAAACAAATAGAGATGTGGAGAAAAAAATTAAATCTTTAATTCCCCTAACATTAGCCACCACAGAAGGGAAAAATCTGTCTTTCATGGGTTAAAGTTCACAACATAAAGAGGCACCAGTCTCCCACACTGTGCTGTTTATCAACAATGACACCGATAAACGAAGCCACCAGTTTCTCCCACCTCACTTGCAGAGAGCTGAGGTTAGAGACACATGCATTTAGGGTGTTTGCTGAATCAAGGTGCTGGCATCCTTATGTGACACACAGAGCTTCTGTCTTTGCACAGACTGTTATAGATTTAGCCACGTTTGGGAAGAAACACAGGATAAGCATCCACGACACTGAATGTTTTGTGTCATTAATTATGCATGATGAGAAAGATCTTCTATATCCATCAGTATTGGGGATTATGAAAATGCAACACAACAGAAAGATACTATTCCTACATGGTATTTATACTTTACTACTCCCATAGAGTAGTTACCAAGAATAGCAAATAAGACAGCTTATGCTAAAATGCCTCAGGAACCGAAAAATGGACACGGAATGTGGGCTCTCTCCGAGGGCATTTACGAGCAGTCGGTAACCCTATGCCTTGAAGGCACAGCGCGATTGTATTTGGCAAAGCTGGGGTTGCACTGCATTGGAATCTATTAATCTGTTCCTGCCACGTATGTCTCATATCCCATTTGCAAAGTCCCCAGAGAAGGAAAGAGCCTCCCATATACTTAGCAGCACTCAACACTCAACCTGTGGCAACCCCACAATGAAGTTTAAGAACAAAAATGATATTTACATCACCTCAAAGAATCTTCCTCCAAATTAAAAAGGGAATCATGGTAACTTTACAGTGGAGAAACCACACAAAAACACCTTACCCAAGTGATCCAGGTTGAAATCACCGGTGGTGAGTTATGCTGACGCCACAAACCCCTGGCAAGATGCTGAGGGGGACATGTCTCCTCTGGGGTCCTCTTCCTAAAAGCCCACAGCCTCCGTCTGATCATGAAAACCATCACACAAACCAAAATGGAGAGACATTTTCAAGGTGCCTGGGCAATCGTCTTCAAACGTGTCAGGTCGTGAAAATGTTGGGAAATACCGAGGACCGTCACAGGCTGGCAGAGACCAAGGGGACAGGAGGACCGAGTGCACCACGGACCCTGCACGGGATCCCGGCACGGAAAGGGCCTGAGCAGAGAAGCTGATGAGATCTTCACAAAGCGCATGGTTTAGTTAAGAGCATGTCCAGTATTAATCTTCTAGTTTTGACAAATACACCCCAGTAATATAAGATGTTGATATTGCAGGAAGTTGGAGGAAGGATGTATGGGAACTCTCGGTGCTATCTTTGCAACTTGCATGTAAATTATTTAAAAACAATAAATGTAAGAAAAAGAAAGAAAAAACCTGTTAGCCAGCTCCTTATGGTTCCTAGGATAAAATCTAAGTATTTACGGTGGTAATTAAGCCACCCATGACCTTGTTCCCTGCTGCTGTCTGTCTGGTTCCATCCGCCATGATCCCTGAGGAAAGGTCGTCCCCACCTCCAGGCCCCCACCCCCGCCACACACACTCAAGCACCAGCACTATTCGACCATACCGTTCATACCAAGGGGCTCTTCACAGGCCCTACACAGCAAGACACTGCTTCATACCCCAGGGCCTGGGCCTTCATTGCTCCTTCATTTTGAATTCTGTTTCTCAACGAACTCCTCTTTAAAAATTCAAGCAAAAGTCACTTCTGCATAACTTTCCTGGGCACCCCCCTCCATCACAGGCAGAATTAACTGCTCCCCTCTGTGTCCCCCATCCCTATAAACACTGTGCTCATTTCATTCATGGTCGCTGACACATGGTGTTACTCCTCTGCAGAAGTCTGTTACTCGTCTGAGGAAGTCACCTCCACCCCCAGCCAGACCCCAAGCGCCTTAGGGCAGGAGTGGTGTGCATTCGTCTTCCCAGACCTCACTCAATGCTGACTGTGTGTGCGATTAACTGGGAAGGAGCGTCCTCTTGGAGCTGGATAAACCAGTCGGGTTCATCAGCATCTGCAGACGGAGCCTCCCGGGGAGGCTGGCAGAGTGCAGCCTGGGAAATGGCACCCATTCATCACTGTCCCCACAGCCACCGGGAGCAGGGACCTGCGGCCGCCCTCTGCAAAGGGCCCCTGCAAAATCACTTCCCTGGGCTCTGAGGAAAACCAGTGTCTAAGCTAAAATACACAACAATTTTAAAGACAAGTTTACCACTCAAGAAATTAAATGGCTTTTAAATATATCTGAAATAAACATTGAGGTAAACAGGTTTACCAAAATATGAACAGGAACTAGAGTAATTCCACGTTAAATCAAGCCCTGAGATAGGTAGCACTTTCCACGGCCAGTTTGAGTTAGTACACGTAATTTTTTTTTCCTTTTTTTTTTTAATTTCAGAATATTCTGGGGGTACAAATGTTTTGGTTACATAAATTGCTTTTGTGCCGTGTGAATCAAAGTTACAAGTGTGCCCACTCCCCAGATAGTGTGCATTGTACCTGTCAGGTGTGACGTGTATTTAAAAATAATAAACCTGCATTCTTTTATAAATGTCTAAACTTCACATTCTTCAAAATTTTGCTGGACCTGTTCCTTCACAGCCCCGTGAACCCAAACAACTGCAGGTTCTAAGCGCTCCTGCCCATCCGCCACTCTGCACTCGGAGGGCCTGAGGGGATGACGTTTTCCTTGTGATTTCAGAGCTCGTCTTCACCGTCTTTGACACCGGCAGTTCTCCCAACCACAAGCCAACCGATGCAAGCTCTTTGAGTCTTGCTTCTAGGTCACTGAGCACATTTCTTTATGTTGCTCCTGGTATATGCTTTTTCATATCGATTTCTCGCAATCCAAAATAGAGTCCAAGTAAGAGTGCAGCGATAGGCCCAGGGTTTCAAAGCCGGATTTGAAACTCTCGATTTATGGCACCTAACGTTTCATTCCCATGGCTCTTACATAACGCGGCAGCCTCACCTAGGCATTGATTTTCCCACGTTCACCTTCAGTATTTGATCACAAAGATGAGAACAACCAAAAATATAACTGCAGCTTTTGGAGTTAGACTCAAATGTAATTTTTTTTCCCTGTTAATGCGAAAAGAAGAGAAGAGAAAGGAACAGCATTCACGTGTCAGAAGAGAAGCCTATTGTGCTTGGAGAATGGCGGTGTCACTGAGTTCCTTCTCACCACAGAGCACGGGAGGGGAGCCTGGAGCACCTCACAGAGTTGGCTGCCATCTCCTCCTGCAGCTCAGGAACGGCTGAGAGGGCGACAACCCCAGTATTCCCTCAGGTTCTCCACTAATGGGGGGGATGGGGAAGCCTGACATTTCCTGCTCCCGGAATGTCCGCAGTGCCTGCCAGAATTGCGCTCCCCGACTCTCGGAGCTCCCTCCTGCAGAAGCACAGACAACACTTCTCCTTTAGCTGCGGCCTTCCTCCCGGCCTTGCCACCATCGGGGAAATTCCTGTTCATTTGTTTAGATAAGCCCAGGGCACATGCAACCAATGGTTAACCTCCCCGGCCACCTAAGCTAAAAAGGCGAATTCCTTTCTGCTCCCTAGACTTAACCCTACATCCTCATCCTCCCCTCCACCAGTCGCCAAGGCCCGTGGGTTCCCCTTGGAGAGATCTGGAACGGGGCCCTGATTTTCATCTTTGATGTACTAGGGAAGGAGCAGCTTTGATTTTTCTACCCTGGAACTGGAGCTAAGAATGGCTTTTATGCCCCTTTCTGGAAAACTGTCAGGCAGAAAACTCGAAGGAGAAGGAACAGACGGGCTCCAGCCCCAGAGGCAGCGGCAAGCCCGCGGAGGGGACGCACAAAGGATGAACAGGAGAAAAAGATGCTGCTGGTTTCTTTTCCATCCCTCCAAGACCCAGAGTAGAGTGGACCCACAGCGTGGCGTAAGTGTGCAGCTTTCTGCATCATTGGCTACTGAGTTATCCTTTCTGTTTCTTTGTGCTAAAAAGCAAATGGTCCTTAGACCGTCTTGAAAGATGGCGTGCCAGCGTGCTGGCGTTGGAGTGCGGTCTGGGAGAACGGAGTGAAGCGACGCGGGGCAGGAGGTGAAGGAAGGAAACTTCGCAGCCGTATCTTTTCCCACACTGCACTGGGGGGTAGGAAAACTCACAAATGGGAAGCGGCCCCAGAAGGAAAGAGGAAGAGAATAAGGGAGCATTTTGTAGACTCTGGCCTCTGCCATCAGATTTGTCACATATTGTCACTGCTGTAGCATTCTTCATGTCCCCGACAGCAGACTCTGCTACCTCCTCCTCCAGGCAGGTGCCAAGGTCCCCAGAGGGAGATAGACTCACTTTAAGGAGGGACCAAGATGTAGCTGACATCAACACCTCATCCCTGTCACTCCCAAATCCTGCCCAGCCAGGCTAGAGACATGGCTGAGTCCCTGTTCCAGCCACTCTGAACGAGAAACAGCTGCCTGGAATCTCCAAAAATTCAGCTGTCTCATGACAATGGTGAACTGACTTTGCTTAGGATAATGGCTTAAACTCAACCATCAGTTTTAGCTCCTTTGTTTCATTTGGTGGCATGAGGATTTTTTTTTCTTTTTCTTTTATTTCAGCACATTATGGGGGTACAGATGTTTAGGTTACATATGTTGCCCTTGGACCGCCCCCCAAGTCCGTGTTTCAAATATGTCCATCCTTTGGGTGGTGCGCATTGCACTCCTTGTGTATATAAATACCCGTCCCCTCCTCCCTCTTCCCCCTCCCCCCGCCGCCCTCCCCCTTCCCCAGAATCCAATAGATGTTATTCTGATATGTGCATTTATGTGTTGATTAGTTAATACCAATTTGATGGTGAGTACAAATGGATCCCGTTCTTCTGCTCTTGTGGTGCCCCACTTTGGATAATGGGCTTAAGTTTAATCCAGGAAAGTGTAAGAGGTGCTAGATCACTGTCATTTCTTATGATTGAGTAATATTCCATTGTAAACATATACCAAATTTTGATAATCCACTCATGGATTGACGGGCACTTGGGTTGTTTCCACATTCTTGCAATCGTGAATTGTGCTGCCACACATGAGGATTTTTGAAGTGCTACCTAACTCAGGTGGCACAGAGGTATAAAAAAACACAGCTCACAATTTAAAATATATAGCAGAAAACATTCTCATCTGTGTATGTCCTAAGGCTCTTATGGCACAGACAATTTACACAAGCTAGTTAATTATAACTACTTTAAATTAAAACATTTTCATGAACTGCTAGTGTTAATATAATTTTGGTATAATGGTACTTGAAAATGTACAAACATATTAATAAAACTAAATGTGAAATATTTATGCTTGTAGCTTTTATACAACTATAAAACTAAAATAAGTTGACAAATTAAATTGTCATTTAGCCTTAATTTATTAGTTAGATACTTTTGTTGAATTTAATACTATGTGTTGTGTTATTTTACTAAAACTGAATTGGTGTTTGCAACGGGAATGTGGTGTAGACTGCCACTGTGCAGGCTCTGTTTGGTTGGGCAAGTTCCATGGTGTAACCCATGCATGCCCTGAGATAACCCAGTTCTCCCGCCACAGCCCTGGATTCCAACGGTTGTGAAGCCTTCATTCATTTACCACTTTGTGTCACAATTTTCCATTAAATGGATTTAGATACACCATTTACAAATTAAGTCCTCCAATATTGATGGACTTGAGCTAATTAGAATCTTTCTTTCACTGCAAAAACAAACAGAAGCTAAATTAGACACAAAAAAATAAACAATTAATAACCAAGGTAGTCAAACTCACCAAGAAAGAATGTCCCCAGGTACTAAACACATAAAGAGAACTCAAAGTCAGGTCAGTAACACATGAGATGTTGCTACGTTCCAGGAAAACGTGAGGCTATAGGAACTGAATGTGAGACTGTATAGCTGGGAGGTGGATGAGGAATAAGAGACGTGGCCATGTCCTCTTAATCATGAAAGCTGAAATCTAGACTCCTGCAAAAATTCGGCACCGTGAAAGGGTTCTCTCTCCGTAGCAGGTCTAGAAAAACAAGACCTACAAGTCCAGGAAAGTGATAAGGAAATCTGTGTGTTACTAGGAGTATACAATGGAAAAATATGTCCATGATGAGAAATTAAACACCATCAGTACCAGGCACTGATAGGAAGTTCAAATTTAATTTTTTCACACGGTAAGGGAATGCTAAGTCAATATCATAACTTCTATAAAGTCCCAAATTGGCAAAACTCCTGGACTGTCAAGCAAAGCAAAGGCAAATGGTGTCATAGTGTCATTTTCAGGTTTTGGGGAACATTGACTTGCACAGGGAAGATTGGAACAAAGAAGGAGAAATGAGCTTACAAGCAAACACTGAAACACACACGGGAGAGAAGATGTTCTGTGATGAGTCGGCAGTAGACACATCGAACAGGATCAGTGATTTAGGTTACAAAGCAATTAGTCAAAGACTAGGGAAGAGGAATGTTTAAGATTATTAGTGAGGAAAGAAGTGCTAAGACTACATTATTAAAAAAAAAAAAAAAAAGACCAGGAAATTTCTGCCTCCAATAACAGCGAGACAGATAATTAAGAGGATTTTGTAACTGAAAAGCAGCACAAAATGCAAAAACAGAGGAGAGCTGGTGAGATAGTAAACAGTTACCAGGCTCAGATGTGGGCAATGTGGTAAATAAAAAAGCAGTTATTGAAACTGCTTTCTTCTTTAGGGGCATATGTCAAATACGGTATGTACCTAAATAATCTTTTCCTGACAAAGCCCAAAGCCAACCCACAACAAGATCGAGATAGGCAGGCAGTTGACTATTCTGGAATTGCAGTGCCTTCCAGAACAAACAGGGCTTCCCATAGAGAAAGATATCAAAATCCAGAGTTTCTACAATGTAACATCCAAAAAAGTCAGTATAAAGTCAAAAATTGCTAGACATGAAAAGAAGCAGAAAAATAAGAACCACAATGAAGAGGAGGGAAAAAAGCAGTTAATAGGTAGATACACAGATGGCTCAGGCTTTGGAATAAGCAGAGAAGAATTTATAGGAGAAACCAATTAAGTCCCTGAAAGAAAAGGAAAGATATAATGTGGCAAGAAAAGAAATCTTAAGAAAGAATCAGTCATAATTTTCTAAATTGGGTAAAATAAATAAATTAAAATAAATCAGTTCACAGTTATAAAAAGCTGAGCTAACTGCAAATGGGATGGAAAAGGAAGAGGAAGAGGAGGGGAAGGAAGGAAGGAAGAAAGGAAGGAAGGAAGGAAGGAAGGAAGGAAGGAAGGAAGGAAGGAAGGAAGGGTGAGAATGTCAGAACGCTTCAAAATCAAACTACTAAAAACCAAAAAGGAAAAGGAAATCTCAAAAGCAAACTACAAGTCTTCCTGTTTCAGTTCCAACAAGTAAAGAATTTAGAAGCTGACGCGTCCATCCATCCTTAGAAGCTCATCTAACTGAAAATCAAAACAAATTTTTGGGTTTATCGGAAAATGAGTTTGAAGGGCAACCAACCACCCCAAACTCTAGAGAAACAGGCACAACCAAAAGACGTAGCAGCCGAGGTTGCTCACCTGGAGCAGGAGCCCCGGGAGCCACGGACTGGCAGAAACACGTGACAGTGGTTTCAACTGCTGGAGACTTAGTGTGGACCAGCAAGAGACTAGGAAATCTCTGGAAACCACAGCAGGGATGGGGGTGCCCACACTTTCAGGGGCTTCGCTACCTACCTGGACCCACACCAGACTTCCGTGGTGAAGATCTGAGACAGATGACTCGTGGCTATGGCAGGAGGAAGGGAGGAAACAGAACCAAGATAGACGCCCAGACCTTCTCCACAGCAAGGCCCACTCTCCAGGGAAAAACACGCAGCCACAGCCTTTTCCCAGGTGGACTAGAGGCATTAACACCACTCCAGCCCTTGGCCACCTAAGAGGAAGAATAGTCACCAGGGGCCGGGCTGCAAGGAAACAAAGTGGCTCACCAGGGAAGGGACGGAGGGCAAGGTGCAAACCTGGCCTGCAGAGAGAGACCGGGAAGGTCCCAGCCCACCAAGCCACTGAGCGCAGTGGGAGCATTAGGGAGCACCCCTTCCTACCCTCACCACAACGCCCGGCAGGACTCCGGTACAGCGGTGGATCACAGCTAGGACCTAAGAGGAGTTCCAAAAGAAGCTCGAAGACAACAGAGAAGACAAAAACAAGGACACTAGAGGAATTTGAAGCCTCCAGCACCTAGAGCTACAGTAAACATTAAAAAGCAGCCCAACTCCTAGCTACACCAACATAAATCCTCA
>NW_012149408.1:2318646-2319305 GCF_000956105.1 Propithecus coquereli
GCGATGTCACAGAGGGAGAGAGGCAGAAACTGGGAACTCACCGTCACAGGCGCCTGCACTGCACTAACGGGATGCCGTGGTGCTGGAAGGTCAATTTAAATCGCTTAAAAACGAATATTGTAAACTCCAAGGTAAGCACTAAACAATTTTTAAAGCAAGTAAAACTGGCATGCTCAGCAAGGAGAAAAAATGAAATTACATAAAATGCTCAATTAAAACCAGAGAAGGTAGAAAAAGAAGGAAATAAAAGAAATAAGAATAAATGGAATAAATAGAAAACTGTCAATAACAGAGTAAATATTAATCCAACTATATCAGTAATCACTTTAAAATGTATGGCCTAAGAAAATATAAAACACAGAGGTCACCAGATGAGAATTTTTTTAACAATAATACCGCCTACGTTTTGCTTACCAAAAAAATAATAACAACACACAATATAGAGTCAGAAAAGTTAAAATTGAAAGGATGGAGAAAGTTGTACCGCATTAACACATTTCACAAAAACTTTAAGTCCTGGCTTTGGTGGGGAGATTTTAGATACAAGAAAAGAATGATCCATGAAAGTAAACTCAATGGATAACTTAAAAATTATTAGATTTTTTTTTAACTTAAGCAGAAATTCTTCTTTAAAGATTTTCCTATTTCCTTTTCAGCTT
>NW_012149408.1:2319740-2335517 GCF_000956105.1 Propithecus coquereli
TTATCTAAATATTTAAAACTACAATTCAATCTTATTAAACATTTTGTATAGAAATGAAGCTGTTCACAATTCTGTTGTTGAACTCCTGCTAGCTGTCAACGTGAAGGATTGTCATCATGCCTCAGACCCAGCCACGCACCTCCGCCACTCCCAGCTCCTCACGCGGCAAAGTCCTATCTGTCTCTGACAGCAGCAGGGGTGAGACTCACAGCCTTTCCTGGTTTTCAAAGACAGAGATTCGGTGAAAGTTGTCTGGAGGCCTGAATGCTGTCAGCTATGAGGTAGGAGGTTTAGGGTTAAGGGCCACACTCCGTGGGTGCCGAGTGGCAGGTACTGAGTGGAAATATCCACGTGTCCCTACACAGGTGTATGTTTGTCTGTGTTTGTTCTATGCACGTCACCCTCAGAGCAGGGCCCAGCACAGGGGCCTTGGACTTAGTCCAGGAGCGTCCCTGCCTAGGTGTACCCTAAACAGAAGCACCTGAGCATGCAGGTATGAGCCACCACACACAAATAATTTTCAAATTCTGCTTTTTGGAGGGGCAGGAGGAGCTGAGAGTGTGCAGCGGCCCTCTAGAACTGACCGCGGTGCTGAACTTCCTAGAGGAAGGAACGTGGATTCAGACTTACCAGATCTTCCTAGTCTCCCTTTTTCTTAGAAATCTATCCACTTTGGGTGGCTTTTCTACCATCTAAATTTGGAAGTTATCATTTTAGCAGGTCATCGTAATGAAGAAATGTAAAACACAAATATAAGAAATTCTTTCTCGTATTCCAGTGGGACAAAGCATCACACATAACAAAATTATTCTTCTAAATCAAACTATGATGAAAATACAGCTTATTTTCTAATGGACCAGACCTCTTGGCAACCCCAAGCGGATACCAATAGCTGGGCTCAGAAGAATGTTCAGCTCATAATCCCCACAATCCCATTACATTCACAAAACCTAGAAAGATTATTTGGTACCTAACTCGAAATACAGGATGTGTGTGACTGAAATTTGTGACCAGCATCCCAACAGAGGCGACCAGGCCGGCCTCTGTCAGAAAAGCAGATGCGAGAAATGCAAATTATTTAGAAGGTTGCAGGCTGGCAAGCCCCGTGCATTCCTGCCAAGTGAGCTCGGACGTGAACAACCACCTTCTGATTCTAGCAATGTACAGTACTTCAGCTCAGGAAGTTCCAAATAAGTGGAAGACTTGATATAATAAACTACACTTGAATTTTAGTAGACTAGGTGGTATTGTTTTTTCTTGTAATTCTCAATATCTTTCTTGATTTCTTAATATCTTTTTACCGCATTTGTAGAACACTTTCAAAGTCCCCTTGTAGCTAATTTAATACCTATGCATTCCCCATGGATATTACAGAAAGATTGTGCAGCTTAGGAGATTAAGTACTTTACATTTTATTATAAGGGCACACTCTCAAAATATATAAAGGCCTTATTATCCGAAGAATACTTTTCCTGTTTAAAACTCAGAACACATAATGGGTTATTTTAGAAGAGAAAATTATTATGTTAAAGCATGTCACCACCAGTAAAATAATGTGTTTAAATGCAATTCAAAGATTTAAAAGTCAAGAAAATTAAAAGAAAGTTCTAATTTCAATACAATACCACACAGTATTTATAAAAAAACCCTTTTAACTGAATGATTATTCACATAATCTTGGATTTCTTTCATCACTGCTCACTAATATTACTCCAATTAGAAGTACTGTTCTTGCTCTTTTGTGTTAGTTAAAACCACTCCTCAGAGGAACCCAAAGTAAATAAGTTTAATTAAAACTAATCTCCACAATCCCCACCGAGGTAAAAAGGAAACAGGTGTTATGCTTCCCTGCTACGTAGGAATGCGGTTCCACGAGAGGAGGCCCAGGTGCAGGCTGTGGTGTCAGCAAGGTGCCGCTCACGCCACACGAACGTGCCGTGGTACTTGTGGCTCATGCGCTGCTGGCTGCTCACCAGTTGCTATGTTAGTGCTCCTTGGCTGCATGTTTGCGTTTCATTGTCATACAAGCCTTAACCCCAGTGGAGATACTCAGATTGACAGACAGGTGAGGGGACACCCTTGGCCAGAGGTCTCTCAGAAGCTTGAACACCCCCTCCCAGAGCCACAAGTGACCCTACTTACTGGAGTCCAAGGTGAGATCGGGAAGGTGGGGGATGTCTGAGTCCATTCAGGCTGCTGCAACAACATATCATAGACTGCATGACTTACAAGCTACAGAACTTTATTGCTCACAATTCTGGAGGCTGGAAATTCAAGATCAAGGTGCCGACAGATTCTATGTCTGGGGAGGGCCCATTTCCTCGTGGTCTTCTTCTCACTATAGCCTCGCCTGGTGGGAGGGCTGAGGGAGCTCTCTGGGGCCCCCATTATAAAGAACTAACCCCATTTGTGAAAACTCCACCCTTGTGACCTAACCACCTCCAAAGCCCCCCCTCCTAACACCATCATCTTGGGGGTTAGGATTTCGATATACGAACTGGGGGGAGAAAGGGAAAGGACATAAACGTTCAGACCATAGCAGGGGAGATGGGGAAGGAGGAGGGGAAAGAGAAGAGAAGTGAAAAGAGAGGAGCGAGAGAGCGGGGAGAAGCCGTCATTCCATTGTTCCCTTTGCCAGCACAGTCCTAAAAGTCCAGTCCCAGAATGCAGTTTGCTTGATGGGCTGCACGCCTTGCTCAATAGAAATGGAGAATTGCTGATATCAGGGCTTTTGGTTTCTTCAAGTGATCATTTGCTTAAGTGACAAAAGAGATCGATTTTTTAAAACCAGGAACATTTAGGGCTTTTAAAGAGGAACATGGCCACTCTTAAAATCTTATATCACCCTTTTAAAAATCCTTTTCGTGTCATACCATACCCAAAGAATGCACAAAACAAAAACACGCAATTTAGTAAAATATCCCACATTAAACGCTAATATCACCATCATCTGGGTCAAGAAATTGGCAGCACCTCAGGGAGACCCCCTCAGAGCTTGTGTAAGGTTGGATATTCAAATAGAAGATGCTCACATCATCTTCCTCTCTGGAAGCGTGTCTTGATGTAGCATTTCCACGTAAAGTTTAGAACCAGCTTATCAAGTTAAACAAACACACACACATTCTGTTGGGCTTTGACAGGGATTGCATTAAATCTATAGATTGATTTTGAAGAGTCGACATCTTTACAATATTGACTCTTTGTGTACCTAAATATAATAGGCCCTTCTCTTTGTTGAGTTTTAAATTTTTCTCATTAATAGTGTTCTTCATGAAGTATTACATACATTCTGTGTTATTTATCTTTACAAATTTGATGTTTTTCATGTTGTTTTAAGGGTCTTTTTTGAAATTTTATTTTCAAACTGTGTTGCTTACATATAAAAATGTGTTCTTTTAATTTTATATATTAATTTAACAACCTGGCTATACTCATTATTAACTCCAATAATTTATTTATGTACGCAATCACATCATCTGTGAATCAAGAGTGTTGTTTTCCTACTTTCCAATCTTTATACTTCTAAAATTGTCATAATTGTTACTACATTTATTATCATTGTTGTTGAAATTCAAATGCAATGGGCGAGGTAGCGCATGCCTGCTTGTAATCCCAGCACTCTGGGAGGCCGAGGGGAGAGGAACATTTGAGCTCAGGTGTTCGAGACCAGCCTGAGCAAGAGCAAGACCCCATCTCCACTAAAAACAGAAAAATTAGCTGGGCATGGTGGCACATGCCTAAAGTCCCAGCTACTCGGGAGGCTGAGGCAGGAGGATCGCTTGAGCCTAGGAGTTTGAGGTTGCTGTGAGCTGGGCTGACACCATGGCACTCTACTCAGGGCAACAGAGTGAGACTCTGTCTCAAAAAAAAAAAATAGAAGGAAAAAAGAAATTCAGATTCAACGGCGTTCGCAAAGTCCCCTACGCAGTGCTTGGATGAGAAGCGTTTGGTCATGTTAATAATAACCAGTTGTCAATGCACAGCATGTTTGTTCAGCCAGTCCTCTTCCCATGAGGCCAGGCGAGGCCAGGCGTTAGGACTACCCTGGTGAAACCCGGTGAGTTTCGTGGTGTTCCATAGGCACCGCCTGTTCTACCAGCCCCAGGAAGTTACAAAGTAAAAGCTGATCCCAGGAGGACTAGGTAACAAAGAACGTCTTGATTACAGGAATGCTCACCCAGTGCTGTGTGGCTACCCAGTACGTTATAATCTAAGAGGGCTCCCCAAAGTTACCACCCTGCCATGCAGAGTAGGCTCCATCTCGCACCACTGGCAGTTCTTGGTGCCACAGAAAATAGGGTTTGTTGGAAAACCTGACACCAGGAAGTGGCAGAGTGTGTGTGATCCTCTAAGCTTTCATTACCTGCAGAGAGGTGTGCACGAACCTGCCAGTGGACAGAGGCCTCGCCCCTACAAGGCTCCGTGTGTTTGCTCCCTGTATTTGGGGACATCTGTGCCACTCCAGCATTGTAAGTTTCCAAAAGGGTGAGGAAATGAGGCTCCAGGGTCCCCAGATTTAATTGGGGGGGGAATGTTTTAAAGACAAAGGAATGTTTTCCATCAACCAAGCCTTCTCCTAAGTAGCGTCCCTTTCTGTAACTTGAGGCATAACGTCTCCTGATGTCTTGTTTTGAAAAATCAGTGCCCCTCAGAAGCCCTGGCAGGTAACCGAGGGCAGAGCTGCATTTTGGAAACATTTTGAAAATAACTTTTCTAGGATTCTATCCCAAGAATAAAGTCAAAAACACAGACAAATACTTGTGTACAAAGATGGTCACAATGGGGGTTCTTTCTAACAGAGAGAGATTGGAGAAAGCTTTCACACATAGCCTGAGTTTGAAACAGCACAGTTTGTCTCCAGATGAAATGTCACGGTGCCACAGTCCTGGCAGATAGCACCGAAGAACACAACGTACTTGTAATGAGTTGTTAACTGGGAAAATGGATAAAAAATAAATTTGTATGCAGTGATCTCAAGTATACTTTAGAAAGGGATAATAAAACATTTAGAAGGAAATAAAATGTATCAGGATGCACTAATGATTTTTTCCTTTGGAAAAGCGTTGGGTTTTATATTCTTTTTTATACCTTTGCATGTTTTTCAAGTCTTTAACAATGAGCATTCATAATTTTAATAATAAGGAAATGTCATTTTTAAAACACTCTGTAGGTGAGTGAAATTCTTTGTGTGGAAGGGAAACTGCCCAGTACCAGCCTCTGCAGACCTGGGTTCAAATCCTGCCACAGCCTGTCATCTGTAAGGCGGAAAAGAAATCATTCCACTTCACAGGGTGCTGAGGCGCACAGAAAACGCTGCACATGTAAGTACCAGCGGAGTGGCGGCCGCACAGCTGTTCCCCGAGAATGAGCGAATTATTTTAATAGCAGTGAAAACACCTTTTTTTCAGCAAGACCTTGATAACGGACTCAAACCAGCAGTTCTAACCACGCGGTTGTTTTACTGAATGTGTGCAGGACCACTAAGGTTTCTTGAAGCAGGAGGGCCGAGGAGATCCGATGGGGAGAACCCCCGGGTCACGGCACTCCGTGGGAAGAGAGGGAGGCCCTGGGGCAGTGGGGGATAGAAAGGGACCAGCCCAACCCAGCTTGCCTGAGCTGCACCCACACAGGGGTGCTGGACCCTCAGGGCCTCCGCCCGTGTCTGAGGGTCTTGCGTTGTGAGGAAGGCCCGCGGACGGTGCTCCTGCTCCCTGGACCCTCCAGGGGTGCCCGTCGTGGTGGAGGGGCCAGCGGGAGAAGCCACAGAGAAGGAACAGCATCACCGCTCAACTCCACCCAGAGCCCCCGTGAGCCTCAGCCAGACGCCCTGCGCTTGCCTCCTCGCGGAACTCTTACTTCCTGCAAGTCTTCTGACTCCTGCGTGCCTAGATGTGTCCCCAAAGTAGCTAGACACCACTTTGCTCGTAAGATCACAGGCATCTGCATTTGATTAGAAGTATCGCTGAGTGTTCGAGTATTCAATCAACTTCTAGATATTTTATCCACTGTAAATGCACACGAAGTCAGCAATTATACGTGCTGTTCTGCAAATAATGCCTTGGGGAGAGGCGAGTGTGTGTCCTCCCCTCAGTGCTGGGCAGCCAGCCACGGCCGGGTGCAAAACCTGGGCGGGAGGAAGGAGCAATGCAAAGGCAGAGTCCAGAGCCAGGAGTGGGGGGGTCTTCCTGCCCCAGCCCCTCACAGCCCCCTCCCTTCGCCCATCCAGCACAGGCTCCCAGGACCATCCCCCTGAACTCGCACCTGCTCACGTGAGCCACCGGCGTCCTTAAAAGCCCCTGTCCCCACCGAGGTCCTCCTTATTCTCAAAGATACAGTTGTCTCAAAGACACAACCCTCCTCCACCCCGCCTGCTACAAAGACACTCTGAAGTAGGGACAGGGACATCCACTGCCTGCTCAGCATATCTGCATTGACCTCCCACTGACCTGTAGCGTCTCCTGACCCACCCTGACCGCCCCGGCCTGGATCCGCCTTCACATCACCCATCACCGCTCCAGTGCAGCCGGGTGCAACTCGACCTGAGCTCCACCCCTCTTCTCCTGGGCTCAGGGCTCCGGTCCATCTTCTTCAACCCAGGCGTCAGGAACCTCCCTCGCACACTGCTCCCCTGGGCAAGGCGAGCTGAGGCCAGCCTGTCGCGGATGGAGCTCAGAGAGAAGAAACAGCCGCCTCCGTGCAGTGCCTGAGCTGCTCCTTCCTCTCCCTTCCGCCTTCCTGCAACGCGGCTGACTCGCTAGCCCTGAGCTCACGCCCGCTTGAACCTTCAAGTTGCATTTACTGAATGTGCAAAGCCACGGTGGAATTCAGGCTCAGTGAAATTTCACTGTAACTCCATCTACTGTGGTACAGATTTGGGAATTACCCAGCTTCCCCAATTAAAAACATTTACCGTCCAGCCCTTATTAATAACTTATCCAGAGTCCTTTGGCATTAACCCAGAAGACAGTGTTAGAATCCAATTTATCATTGTCAAAATGTTAGAGTAATAATGAGGTTTGGAAACCTCTATTGACCCCAAAGTATATTTTTTCACAGTCATAAGTGTAATTATTTTTCTTGCATGCCCTTCTGCCAGTGAGGGTGGGGAGAGATGTTTCCACTGTGTTAAGATGAAGTGACTCTAGGGCCTGAGAGCCAGGCACGTCCCTTGGCACACGGAGTCGGTGATTAGGGGGGTCGGAATCATCCAAGCAGATCAGCGGGGCTCCGTGCCGGCCTTCTGAATCCTCACTGCTCCCTCAGAAGCAAAACCGTCTCCAGCAATAACGCTGACGTGAGAGCACCAGGATGGGACCACAGGAACGCGTCCGGGCAGCCTTCCCAGCCGCCGCTTCCGTGCGGGAGTCCCCTCTCCGGGGCTGTCTTCAGTCTGGCTCTTCAGCCAGCGCACATCAAAATCTTTTGATTTTCCCAACGGTATCTTGAGAAAGATTTTTTATACCATTGCTTTTTATTCATTAGGTGCAAGTAAAAATGTCTGACAAAAATTAGAGATTAGTTATGATGCAGTGTTGATAATCAAATAAAACTTTTAAGGGACAGACGTTTCCAGAGTCATCTCAGAGCCAGCTGCCTCTCTGATATGAAAGGGATAGGGTGACACATATTGAAAGCAAAAGTGGAATAGAATTACTTCAGGCTAACAGGGAAAATCTGCTTTAAAGGAAGGCAGCTGAGGCTGCTCGCTGCAGCTTTCACACCAATTGTAATTGAGTAAAACTTTTCAGAAAGGGAAGTGTGTTTAGGAAAACATTTTGATAGGCTACTTGAAGAAAAGTAAGACTTTGAAGACATAAACTATCAGGAGATGCAGCAGACATGAACAAAATCTCGGGGCGGCTGGTGAGAGAATGAGAGGGAGAAAGGAGGTGACAGGGCAGAAGCACGGGGAGCAGGTTGAAGAAGTGGAGAGGGGCCATTGTGAATAGAAGTATCTGAGACTAAGCGTGCATTGCTACTATATCAACCCCACCGTGTTTCTGAAAGCTCCATAAAGTCTTCTACATATTTAAACTCTCGAGTGAGTGATGAATTTGACATTAGGACCAAAGCCATGCATATCAAACGTCACATGTGCTCACTGGTAAAATCATCGCTGCAGCCCACTAAGTCCATAGAAGCGGGATCCTGCTGGCCCAGGGGCAGCCCTGGGGATGTGTGTTACTAGGGAATTTATTAAAATTCTGGTGAAAGCTCTGTAATTTCACAGGCTTGAAATAAGGATTTCAACTCAATCCAGGTTTGAAGGGGGCAAAGTCGTCCTAGCAGAGGCATGGGTGTCTGCACTTAGCAGATGAATGATGATGATTGTGATGATGATGCTCATGATTTTGACAATGGTGATGACAAAGATAGTGATAATGGGGATAATGATGGTAATGACGGTGATAATGAAGATGATGGTGAGATGATGGTGATGGTGATGGTGGTGGTGATGGTGGTGGTGATGATGGTGATGATGATGATGGTGGTGGTGATAATGGTGATGATGATGATGGTGGTGGTGGTGATGGTGATGATGATGGTGGTGGTGAAAGTGGTGATGATGATGATGGTAGTGGTGGTGATGATGGTGATGATGATGATGGTGGTGGTGGTGATGATGGTGATGATGATGATGGTGGTGGTGGTGATGTGATGATGATGATGGTAGTGGTGGTGATGATGGTGATGATGATGATGGTGGTGGTGGTGATGATGGTGATGATGATGATGGTGGTGGTGGTGATGATGGTGATGATGATGATGGTGGTGGTGGTGATGGTGATGACAGCAATGAAACGGTGGTGATGAACATGATGATTATTACAGCTAACATTTTTGACTGCTCACTATATGCCATTTTCATGATGCCTTCATTGAGATATTGAATTTAATCCTCACGATGTGTGAAGTTGGTCTATTGTTATCACCATTTTATAGATGAGAAGAACAAGAGGCCTAGTCACCTTGCCAGAAAGAGACCAATTGGCCCTGAGTCTGAAAAACTTGCAGTCACCCACCATGAGAAGTCCATTCACAGTGGGGACACGGCCTTGGAGGTCAGAGGGTCAATCCCGGGCATCTGACATGAGGGCAGTTGCATATAGAAAGAGATCGGAGCAGAAAACTCTAGTGCCACTGTTAAGTCAGTGGTTACACTTAAGAACTGTACAAGGACACATTGTTTACTGTGCGAGGCAGATCACTGCCCCAGAGGAAGCAAAGAGGCAGCAGGAGAGAAATGGTGCAGGAGTGGGGGAGGTAGCAATTGGAGAGATACCCGGGAGCTGTCTGCACCTGCATAGGAGAAGCAGAATAAAAGACCAAAAACAGCCACAGCATTTCTACCTGCACCTCTGTCCTCCCTGCTTTCCTCCTTCACAGTGCATCCTCCCACCTCCCACCTCAGCCCCTGGTTGATCTGCCTGCAGCTTCCCATGATCCAGCTGCCACCTTGGTGCCAAGCACAGCAGGGCTGCCAGACATAGTACAGGAGGCCTAGCTGTGTCTGAAGTTCATACAAACAAGGAATGGTTTTTAGTACAAGTACATCTCATGTAATGTTTTTGTGAAATTTAAAGGTACCTGGGCATCCTATATTTTTATTTGCTAGATCTGGCACTACTAGCCTTTCCTAACACCGCACTTTTTTATTGTTCCTAGTTCTTTCCACTGTGCATTAATCTGAGAAAGGGAAGAGAAGAGCAAATTCGTGGAGGCTTTCTACAAACTCACATTCTCAATCACGGGGACTGGAAAGAGAGGCTGGACGGTTGGATGTTCTGCCTGGTTCTTGTGTGGCGAGGCCACCTCCAGCTTCCTGGGAGCAGTTTTACGGTGAAGGTTACCGCATGTGCGTGAGCTGGAGGGGAGATGGACTGATCTCAGGTAGCCATCACTCACTCCCTCATTCACTCGCCAGGCAGCCAGTAAGCACAGTCGACACTCGAACAAGGGTTTGAACTGTGCAGGTCCGTCTATGTGTGGATTTTCTCCTACCTCTGCCACGCCCGAGGCAAGAAGACCAACCGCTCCTCTTCCTCCTCCTCCTCAGCCCACTCAGTGTGAAGACAACGAGGACGAAGACCTTTATGATGATCCACTTCCACTTAGCGAACATAAATATATGTCTTTTATGATGCTCTTAATAGCACTTTCTTTTCTCTAGCTTACCTTATAGTAAGAATACAGTATCTAACACATATAACATACAAAATACGTGTTAACTGACTGTGTATTATTGGTGAGGCTATAGGTAGCTAAGTTTCGGGGAGTCAAAAGTTGTACTTAAATGTTCCACTGCATGAGGGGACCCGCGCCTCTGCGCTGTGTGCTGTTCACAGGTCAACTGACTCCCTTTGTGCCGGACGGTGTGCGATGCACACCGAAAGTAACAACAAATGAGCTCAATGACATCGTTAGGATGTCAGGGATTGCGGAATCTGATCCCCCAGCACCTCAGAATGTGACCTTATTTGAGAATAGGGACACGACAAAGACAGTCAAGTTAAAATAAGGCCTAATGGCCTTAGGGTTTGGGCCCCATCCAGTATGACCGATGACCTTAAAAAGGGGAAATGTGGGCACCACACACACACGGAGGAAAACAACGTAGGGACTCGGGGAGAAGACAGCCGTGGGAAAGACGGAGGGTCTGAGTGACGATTCTACAAGCCGGGGGACACCTGGGGCCACCAGGAGCTAAGGGAGAGGCCTGGGACAGAGCCTCTCCTGGAGCCTCCGGAGGGAGCCCGGCCGCGCAGACACTTGGGTCTTGGACTTGTGGCCTCCAGAGCTGTGAGGCAATAAATCTCTGCTCTGCCGAGCCACCCAGTTCATGATATTTTGCTGTGGCAGCCCTAGGACACTAATATATTACCCTAATAAGACCCTAAAAGTGGGTCAAATGATGGCTTCTGAGTATTAGGGAGGGAAGATGGCAGTGCCCTGGTGGTCACTCTCAGGAGTCCTCCCTGGCCAGAAGACTGAGAGACCAGCCCTGAGGATGCCTCACCTGTCGTGGGAGTGGAGAGCAGGGCGAGGGGAGCAGCCCTGTGAGCCTGGGGGGGCCGACGGTGTGTCTCCGCCCAGGCTGTGGACGTGGGTCAGCTGGCACGGCTCTCACTCAGAAACCCAGGACTTAGGAGGTTAGAGTCACTCATCAGCAGAAATCCTCCCAGAAGCAATCCTTCTGAGGATAAGAGCTGTAAATACATCTCTGATGAGATTAAGGCACCTCCTCAAAATCTCATCAGGAAGCAAGTGATGCAAATGGAACTAATAAAAGATTAAATGCAATCTGGAAACCTGCAATGCATAATGCTGTAATTACGGAGGCCTTTGGAGAATGATAGGAATATTCTGAAAGAAGGAGGAGGAGAGGGAGGTGTGTGTTCAGGCTCCCCCAGCCCGTCTGGGAGGGTGGATGCCCCAATTTTAGAGGGCCCTTCACAGGTCTTTTTCCGGAAATAGCCCCAGAGTTGAAAAGAACAATGTCTCTTGCTGCCACAGCACGCTGGAAGCCTCCCTTAAGAATACCCAGCTCTTTTTGCTCCAGTTTTGTGCTCGGTAAGCAACCTGCTGAATTGTAATTTGGGGTTCTGACTGGGCGATTTTTTTTCCAGTCCTATTCTGAGCCAGAACTATTCTCAGGACCCGTGTTCAGGCTGCAGAGGGCCAGGGCTGGGGAGAAGGCCAGGCTCTGACGTCAGACAGGACCATGCAAGCCAGAAAAAAGGGGACAGAAGGGCTGGGACACACTGGGCTAGCTGTGGAAAGTGGGGGAGTCGAGTGTGACCCCAGAAAACAGGCCCAGGTAGCCCAGCAGGCGGCCAGGGGCAGGCTCAGTGGAGCAACCAGCGTGTCCCAGACATTCCACGTCTCAAGAGACAGGGGACACCCCCAGGACAGGGCGTCTGATAGAGCCGAGGCCAACGTCTTCAATCAAGAAGGACGTGGCATTTTAGGTTCCACATCCGAGGGAGATCACGCAGCATTTGTCCTTCTGCGTCTCTTATTCCACTCAGCATCATGTCCCCCAGGGGCACCCCCATGGCAGCAAATGGCAGGAGTTCCTTCTCTTCTAAGTATCCTCACCATGGAAATCGAGGCAACTGTGCAGTGAGGGATATGTCAATGAGCTTGATGGTGGTCATCATTTCACCGCGTATACATACACGAAAACATCAGTCTGTGTGGCTCCACCCCACCTCCATGCCTTCCAGTCCCAGAACCGCCGACATCCCATGACACAGCCTCCAGGAAGAACGTGGACAGACAGGAAGACTCAACTCCTTCCTGGAACCTGCACTCCTGACCGTGAGACGTTCGCTCTGGGCGCACCTCAGCATCCTGCGGTTCCCCACCCGCCTGCCAGGCCTTGCAGCACCAAGGTGGTCTCTCAGGTGTCTTCTCCCGTCGGGCATTAATCGGCCAGCACAATATCATTGCTTAGATAATAAACAACATGTAGAAGCGTCTTAAGTCTGTCTGGGCTGCTATAACAAAACACCGTGGACTGGGTGGCATATGAACAACAGAAATTTATTTCTCATAGTTTTGGAGGCTAGAATTCCAAGATCAGCATGTCTGGGGAGGACACGTGTCCTCATAAACGATTGTCTTCCCACCCTACCCTCACATGGCAGAAGGGGTGAGGGGTTTCCCTTGGGCCTCTTTTACAAGGGCACTAATCCCACTCACGGGGCTCCACCCTCATGACCACATCACCTCCCAAAGGCCCCACCTCCTAACACCGTTACCTTGGGAGTATGAATTTTGGGGGCACATAAACATTCAGACCCTAGCGAGGGACAAAGTGGAGCTAAAATATTCTTGGACAAAAAAGCATGCAGGCTGTCTGTTTAGCAGAAAAAGAAATACATGAGTCTTGAAGGCAAGTAAAGAACGGCCCAGCTTTGATGCAGACACACTCAGGGCCCGCTGCAGTGCAGAGCGGCATCTCATTCCCACCGAAGCACATGGCCACGATCTGCCTCTCCCCTGCCGTGTCACTAAAGTACGCTCGATGGCTCTGGGGTGCTGAGGGCACGTGCCAGGTGTGGTGGGGGTGCTCCCCTGCTCAGAGCATGTCCTTGTCTCCTTGGCCTGTGGGTGGCGAGCTCCGGGAGAGGTGCTGTTTCCCATGCGCCAGGTTCTCCTTCGAGTCAGTTTTCCTCCGAGTCCTCAGCTACTTGGCAGGCATGCGCCGATTCCTCAGACCCCGCCTCTCCTCAGGAGGCAACACCGAATCTGGCCCGGAATGGGCCCTCCTGGGCTTGGCGAAGGGCACGAGCCCCCAGGTTCTCTGAGAGCATCCCCCCCGCCACCCACCCTCAGCACTGCAGGATTCAGAACTGCTCACAATCCCTGAAACCAACTAAATACAACTTCTAGAACTTTCTGGTAAAATACAAAATAATTAAAATGGGTTTTTAATATATACAGGACTTTCCTCCGAAGTTATTTCTTTTAGACAAAAAAAAAATGATTTTGTTACCATGTTGGGAACAAGGACAGATGGAGTGGCTTGATTAAACCCTTCTATGAGAGCAGAGGAATTTACAGCAACGTTGAAATTGCTCTATTCTCTCTATGAATGCGGGAGGAACAAATCAAGAGATTGTAAGTTGAGAATAATAGTGTAGTGATGACGTCACCGCCGCACACGCTGGTTTGTGTCCGGCGTGCAGAGACGCGCAGCCCAGGACTGGGGAGGCGAGGGGGCAGCGGCGCTCAGCAGCCTCTCCCGGGGTCACGGGCTCCCTGGCTCGGGTTGCAGCTCGGATTCTCCGGCCTCCCAGTGGAAAGCCTGCACACAGCGGTGGAAGTGCTGGTCTCGCATGTCCTCAAAGTTCCGTGCGTTTCTATGAGTCACAGTCAGGAGGAGGAGAAGGGCAGAGGGCTCAAAGGAGCTGGGCTGGACTGTCACTGTTGGCCCAGTTGCTCTGCACACAGCGGTCACCTTTTCATCTCAGAGAGTGGCCGCCCAGGTCAGCGGAGGGCTGGGCGAGTCCGCAACGACGGTTGCTGAGGACTCCAGTGCGCAGATGGCGCTGAGCCACTTTCAGGCCATTTTATCAAGCACGATCCTTCCTGCGCCAGCCAGAGGGATCAAGGTGGTTTCATTGTTTTAAATTGAACTGTCCACTCACCTCTCTGTTCTTCTCTTCTTCTTTTAACTGTCAGCGTTTTGGAAACTGCATGAGAAGGGCTTGGGCCGTGGGAGGGGAGAGGCGGCTAACGAGCTGTCAGAGGGTGCCCTCGCCAGACCAGGCTTAACACTCAGAATGCAGGGCGGGTTGCCCAGAGGGAGCAATTAGAGGGAAGTGCAGGCCAAGGGGCGGTGCTGTGGTGTCCTCTGGGGTCACGGTCTCCTTCTGGGTGGAGGGAGGTGGTGGTGGCCAGTCTCCCTAAAGGATGGAGTCACGTGCGACTATTCTGAGCCGCAGGAGGAATGAGCTTTTCTAGTGTGTGCACCTTGCATTGTCCCTCGCTGCAGCCCCCAGACCTCTGTGCAAATATTTCCAGACCCGAAATGCCTCTCCAAGGAGGTGGGCAAACACGCACTGGGGAGGGGAGCAGGCCTTTATTCTAAAGCTTGCACAGCTTGGCTGCTGTGCTGTGATCCAAATGAACTCTCTTTCAAGGCTCGTTGGCCCTTGTATTTAGGGAGATATCGTGTTTGGGACCAAGATCACACATATGTAAGGCGTCAGAAGGGCCCCTCGGCTCAGGAAGCAGGAGTTGGGGTGAGGACCTTGGAGCCCTTTTCAGAATTAGTGAAACTGGGCACAGGGTCCTCCAGGGGCCTCTGAAACCTCCCCAAATGGCAGGAAAGGTGAAGCCTCCATGCGGCCTTTAATTCTCAGGAGGGCAGAGTGCAGGGTACAGGCCTGGGTACAGGACCCCTTGCCTATGTGCCCTTGGGGACAGGGATACCCTCCCACTGATGAGGTGGTACCTGTTTCTAATGCACAGCAGAGAAATGCCCCATCCCAGAAAGGCCCCCTCCGACCCCCTGTTCCCTTTTCTAGCCCATCACCCAGGTTTAGCACATCAGTTTATGCTTGTCCAGCTCATGGGGGCTGAGTCGCAAGCCAGAGTGTCAAAAGTCACATTGACAAGGACCCATATAACCCTGACCGGCAGGCTCTGGCTTGTCCGGACTCTGAGGCCGAAAGGGCCCCATTTGCAGGAGAAATAAGGAGACCCCTCGTCTGCATCTCCCAGAGGCCACACTGCACAGCCCTGCCGCTGGCCCCTGACCTCTTCCTGTGTCCAGTACCTGGGATGCAGCCTGGCTCTGAACGAGCCCTGGTCGCCCATCAGGTCCCATCCTAGACGCTTGTCTGGTCTCTGCTCCCTGCCTCGTGTCACAGCACAGACCACAGCCACGTCAGGGACAGGACACTTGTGGGAAACCAAAGTAGCCCCAAAGCAGGCCAGCACTGGCCAAGGCCAGGAAGGGAGTTGACTGTGGGGGGTGCCAAGTTCAAGTTCAGAAAGGAGCAGGAGGAAGGCTGTAGGGGAGAATCCCGCCTTGTTTCTTTCAGCTTCTGGTGGGTGCTGGAGGCCTTGGTGTCCTTGACTTGTGGCTGCATCCCTCCAGCTGCTGAAGGGGAGTCCTGTGGATGGGTACAGAGAGCTCCTCAGAGAGCAGGAGGAAATGATGGCCCTATTCCACAGTGATGCGGGGCAACCACCACCGAAAACAGCAAGTTTAAGCAAAGAGATGGACGGCATCGCCCACACCCCACAGCAGCCCTGGCTCTC
>NW_012149408.1:2335567-2371787 GCF_000956105.1 Propithecus coquereli
GCGTCAGAAGGGCCCCTCGGCTCAGGAAGCAGGAGTTGGGGTGAGGACCTTGGAGCCCTTTTCAGAATTAGTGAAACTGGGCACAGGGTCCTCCAAGGGCCTCTGAAACCTCCCCAAATGGCAGGAAAGGTGAAGCCTCCATGCGGCCTTTAATTCTCAGGAGGGCAGGGTGCAGGGTACAGGCCTGGGTACAGGACCCCTTGCCTATGTGCCCTTGGGGACAGGGATGCCCTCCCACTGACGAGGTGGTACCTGCTTCCAATGCACAGCAGAGAAATGTCCCCATCCCAGAAAGGCCCCCTCTGACCCCCTGTTCCCTTTTCTAGCCCATCATCCAGGTTTGGAACATCAGTTTATGCTTGTCCAGCTCATGGGGGCTGAGTTGCAAGCCAGAGTGTCAAAAGTCACATTGATAAGGACCCATATAACCCTGACTGGCAGGCTCTGGCTTGTCTGGATTCTGAGGCCTAAAGACCCCATTTGCAGGAGAGATAAGGGGATGCCTTGTCTGCAACTCCCAGAGGCCACACTGCAAAGCTCCACCGCTGGCCCCTGACCTCCTCCTGTGTCCAGTACCTGGGATGCAGCCTGGCTCTGAACGGGCCCTGCTCACCCTCCGGTTCCCATCCTAGATGCTTGTCTGGTCTCTGTTCCCTGCCTCGTGTCACGGCACAGACCACAGCCACGTCAGGGACAGGACACTTGTGGGAAACCGAAGTGGCCCCAAAGCAGGCCAGCAGTGGTCAAGGCCAGGAAGGGAGTTGACTGTGGGGGGTGCCAAGTTCAAGTTCAGAAAGGAGCAGGAGGAAAGTGGGCAGGAGAAGCCAGCAGGTGGGTCGCTCCAGTTGGGGGAGACCCGTGTGTGTGGGGGGCTGAGGACACCCACCCGTGGCTAGAACCGTTGTCCTCGCAAGAGGACATTTGAAGGCCCGAGAGTGTGAGGAGAGGGGTGCAGTTTGGGTTTGGGCTGTTAAGATGGCTGAATTTTCTTTATCTTCAATATTTACTATTTTCTTAACTCATCATTTTCTAATATTTAGTCTTTTCCACATCACTTTGCCTCCTTTTAAAAGCCCCCTGCATCCTGAGTGTGTTTTCGGCAGGGTCTGTATCTCTCCTGAGGGACCTCCTCCTGCAGGGCTGGGAACTGATCTCTCTGCTGCCGAGCTCTCCCCCCGCATCCTTCCCGCCTCCCTCTCGCCCCGCGCTATTTCCCGTGAGCGCTTCCTTTGCCGTCACTTTGAGTATTTGCTGCACGGAGGACATCGTCGTGAAGCCCCCTGTGCTCCTGAGAACATTCCTGGCGCCTTCTGCTTCTAGCACTTGTCGGGCACCTGCTGTGTTCTGGGCTCTGCGATCCAGATGCAAACGGGAAATAACCTCTGCAAGAATGAAGCGGGGGGAGGGGAGAGGAACTGTCCCTGAACGTGTCGTCCCTCCTGCCACCCTTGGCTTTGCAGGCCATGTCGGAGCCTGCGGGGGCCAGCATCCCCCCAGCCACCCTTCTCCGTGGGACTGCGGCTGCCCCGTTCTCTGCGGGTTCCACTGCTGCGCCGTTCATTTCACCTTCTGCTGCTTTCAGAGGGAAGGGGAGGGCTGGGGTGTCTGACAATCAGGAGTCAGCTGAGGGGGCGGCTAAGGGTGACCACCGTGTAGTTCTATTAGCTTGCTGGGGCTGTCATGACAAATGACTACAAACTAGGTGACTCAAACATCAGAAATTTATTCCCTCACAGTTCAGGGTCCAGAAATCTGAAATCAACGTGTCGGTGGGACCGTGCTCCCTCCAAGGCTGTAGGGGAGAATCCCGCCTTGTTTCTTTCAGCTTCTGGTGGGTGCTGGAGGCCTTGGTGTCCTTGGCTTGTGGCTGCACCCCTCCAGCTGCTGAAGAGGAGTCCTGGGGACGGGTACAGAGAGCTCCTCAGAGAGCAGGAGGAAATGATGGCCCTGTTCCACAGTGATGCGGGGCAACCACCACCGAAAACAGCAAGTTTAAGCAAAGAGATGGACGGCATCGCCCACACCCCACAGCAGCCCTGGCTCTCATGACCTCAGCACTGAGCACAGAGAAGAGTCTGGAGATTCACCAAGAACGTCTCCCACCCCAGGAGAGATGCAGGAGCTGACGGGGAACGGCTGGTGGGAGCACCCACGAGGGAGCAGCAGGGCATGGGGGCATTTGTGGATGCTTCTGCCACTGGTGCAGGGTGCACGGGTGGAGTGAGGTTCTCATCCATGGACACCGGCCAGGACCCAAAATGCCCACCCAAAGCCTCCCTCTTCCATGACACCGTGAGGTTACTACTAATCCCCTGAGCCCAGGGGCCACTCCGTGGGAAGGCAGGAGCTGTGGCGGGGCTCGGTGGGAGGCGTGGGCCAAATGAGGTGCTCCCGATGGAGTGTAAGTTCAACTGAATTCCGTTGTAGAGTTAGGCACAGGGAAAGGGTGCCTTTCTTTATTTAGAATGTTCTTTTTTGAGCCAAACCAGAGGTGAAAGTTTTCCCCATTCCCGTGGAGTCCAAATAGGCAAAAAGAAAATATTCTAAAGCGGTCTGGGTCTTCCCTTAGTAACCCAGGAGCCACAGGGCCGGTGACAGAGGGTGGTGCGCTGATGCAGGCGGCGTTGATCAGGACTCGTGAGAGCGGTGGCAGGGGCGGGAGTGCCGAGAGGGAGACGCGTGCTTTGCACACGCCGCTCCTCCGCTCGTGCAGATGGGCCCCCGGCGTGCTGGCGTGCTGGGTGCCTGGCAGTGGCGACCCCGCGGTGGCCTGCTCCTTGCCGGATGATGACAGCCGCGTGGCAGCCCCACGTCTTCTCACAATGCAGTGTCAGTCGCACCCCTCCTCCACGTCACCACGCAGAAGGACAACGGGCAGGCATTTCTGGCGCGTGGACAGGGAGGGCCAAGCCCTCTGGAGGAGCAGCGTGTCCAGAGAAAGACACTAACCCTACTCACCCGTAGCCAGGGACTGCCATGTTTTCTGCCTTCAGGGTGGATGGATCCCAGCTGACTGGCGGCGGGTGCCGGCGCTGACGGTCCGTTTTTATTCACCGATGTGTTCTCGAGCAGGATCCCGACTGGGAGAAAGAGCGTCCACCGCCGGCACCCTGTTATTGAAGTAAATCCTCAGCAGGGGGAGTTTCACATGAATGGCCTGTAAACTGAGTTCTCAACAGTGTTTCTTCAGTATCTGGAAGTCCCTCCCTTCCTTTTCTTTTATCTTTTCTCCTTTTGCTTTTTCTTTTTTTTTTTTTAAGCACAACAGCGTTTTATGGGTCTCCATTGCTGAGGGGGGAAAACATGGCCCATTTAACAAGCCGATGTCTTCCACGGCTGTGCAATTTCTTTGTAGTTTATGAACAAGTTTTTGTCCACAGGGATTGCAGAAAATATTGGTTACAATGTAATCAGATGGACAGAGCCAGGGTTAGAAAAACAAATCCCTTGAATTACTTTTACAGCTTCATCACAGACCTTGCGATGTTGAGCAATCTGCGAGGCCGTGTGGCTAAAGGTCAAACTAATCTGTAGCAAAGAGAAAGAAATTGGAGTCTCAGAAACTGTGTTCTGCATTATTGTTGCTGCCCAAATCTAACTGTGGGAATAAATAACTCCTTCCCAAGCGCATGGAGTCCCTACTCGTCGAGTGAACGTCGAGTGATTGCACTGTGGGGGGTGCGTTCGTCCGCTCCGGCTGCCGGAACACACGCCGCGGACTGGGTGGCCTGAACGGCAGAAACCATTTTCACGCAGGTCTGGGGCTGGAGGTCTGAGATCAGGGTGCCGGCGTGGCTGGGTTCCAGCGGGGAATCTCCTCCTGGCCTGCAGACGGCCGCCGTCTGGCAGTGTCCTCCCGTGGCCTTTCCCCCACGTGCATGTAGGGCAAGTGAGAAAGATCTCTCTCTTCCTCTTCTTATAAAGGCCACTAGTCCCAGTGGATTAGGACCGCTCCCTTGCGACCTCATTTAACCTTAATTACCCTAAAAATTCTCTGAATATAGTCACATTGGGGTTGGGACTTTAAAATATGAATTTGGAGGGACACAACTCAGTCCATAGCACATGGTCCCTCCACGCAGAGTAGTGTCCGGCACTTTGAGCTGCATAACTGAAAGCCCTGACCATCGCTTTACACGTATGCACGTGTGTGTCAGGAAGGGGAGAGACTATAACAACACGGTCGTGGGCTGGGGTCCCCTGGAGGGCGAGTGGGAGCAGTGTCGCATTGTGGAGGTGAGCAGAGGAAGGCTTTGAGCAGACTGGGCAGGAATGGGTCGCGGCTGGCGGAGCCCGAGCTGTGTGAGGAAGTGCAGGGCCACCGTCGGGGGGAGGAGCTCGGAAGGAGTACGGGAGCCCTGAATGCTAAGCTAGGGACGCGGAAAGAGCCACTGTGAGCTGTGGAAACCCAGGAACAGGGCCACCTGTGGCTAGAAAGGAGCTTCAGGGCCAGTGACTTGCCAGCAGAGGGAGAACAGGCTGGAAAGGAGCCTCGCTGGGCCACGCCAACAGCCCAGGTTAGAAGGTGGGAGGCAGAGTTGTAGGGTGAACAATTTACTTTTTATATTTTCACATTCGAGTTCATAACTTTTACATTTCCTTCCAGGTTGCCTGATTCAGAAAAAAAAAAAACAACAGGTTTTTCCTACACTAACACTGCTGATCCACTCCCAAATCCTTCTGGAACCATCAGTGTAAGGACAGAATAGCAAACAAAACATACCTTAGGTATCTGAAGTTTTCCCTTGCAGTAAACACCAGAGGTGATTAAATATTTAGACATGGCCAACCCATGCTATGGATTCTTGGGCTTATAGTTACTTGTCATGATTCTACACAAACTAAATATCATTTGCCGCGCTAATGAAAATGGTTGGGTTCACTGATAGCTTTAAAGAGGAAGTGTAGCTACTGCAGTATACTAATGTTTCTGCATCAAAAGTAAAAGAGTAAAGAGTTTTTATTCTTGTGATTACAATGTTCAAAAAAAGCCATCTTAGAGAGCTTCTTAAATATTTCATGATTTGCCACTACAGAAAATGAAAATAAGAATAGATGATTTTTCTCAGAATTTGGGGTATATATCAAAAGGTATTATTATTAAGATACAATTTCTACTGAAATTTCAGAAGCAAAAAGGCTGGCTAAGAACCAGCGCCCCTCAAAGATTGGGGAGGAGCATGGGCACAGAGGAAGTTCATTTTTGCTAAGTTGAAAAAAGAATCCAGCTTTATAAGGAAAGGCATGTTCTCCGTAAAGCGTTTACAGGGCCCCTGCAAATGATTTAAAGAGAGAAACACTGAACTCCGAAAAATAAATAAGCAACAAAAGCACCGAGGTGCCGGGCCGTGCTAACACGCTCTTTGGAACGCGAAGTGCTGTTTCATTTCTGTTATGAACGGCAGACCCGTGGCTATGAAGTCACCTGTCAGAGCATCTTAGGGAGCCACAGTGAGGAGTGATGACGTCAGCTGAGGCCACAGTCTAGACAGATCCCAGATGAGGTTGAATAGAGGCACCTGCCTTACAGCACAGATAATTCAGAAGAAGAAGGGGGAAAAAGGCATGCAGGAACCACTTCCTTTTTTTAATTGAAAATGAAAATAGCTTTGCGGAGGCTTCCAGTGGGGATAGAAATATATCCCCTTAAAATCAGGTTATCTAATCTATTGAAGGACAGAATATCACAGAGAAAATTAAAATGGGTTTTTAATCATGGAAAGTAAACATCTGAGCATATTTGACAAGTCTCAGCATAAAGTCAGCTTTCTCCAGGCTGATCCTGATGGATGATCCAGGTATATCCCCCTGATCCCTCCCCCTCCCGTGCCAACCGAGCCTGGCCGGAGCGCCTGGAGCCGCCCCTCCTCGCCAGGCCCTGCCCCCACCATGTTCTGTAGCCGTGTGGCGCCTGGGCTCCCAGCTCTCCGACACTGCAGGGAGTTTGCAAAGGTGCCGTCAACATCACGATGATTTTCCAACTGCCCTACAAGGGAGGACTTTAAATGACTATGGGGTCATCACAGGCAAGGAAATTTGTCCACGAATAACCGACACAGGCACAGTAGCCTGTCAGCGGGCACGTTGTTGAGTTATTCATGCTGGTTTCCTTGCTCTGATCCCCCCCACCTTCACCCCGGTTAACAGTTTAACATGAAGAATCCCCCAATAACTTAGAGCTAGAAACAGCCCTTCAGGGCGATGCCACGAGGTCCGCAGTGTCTGAAACACGTAGGACAGAGAGATTGGAATCGCCTTGCAGAACAGAAGCTCCCAGGCCAGGGGCCTGCTGGACCTGACTCAGCAGGTGTCAGCGTAGCTGAAGGAGGGCACAGCGCGCCCGTGGGAGGTGAGAAAGGAGACAGGAGGAGAGAGGGACCCGGAGAGAAGACGGCCACACCAGTGAAAGGCCCCAGCTGGTTGGTTGGCCTTCCCTTTCCAGCAGCAACAGGATCCCGTTGTGAAATGAGCACTAAGCTTGGCTAGCCATTGACTGCCCAGCTCAACCAGCTCAGGGTTTCAGACTCTCCAAGTGAACTTCAAACATGCAGCTTCCCACGTAGGATAGAAAGTGGGCTGATCTCACCAACTCCAAATCCCCTAGGCTCTGTGCCAGCCGTATCCGAGTTTTCACTGTGAATTCAATAAATCAGGCTTCTGGTTTTATACATCAGTCTTGGTAGTGTGGCTAATGTGAGTCTATCTCTAAAATATGGAGCCATTCTCAGGGTGCTAACCAAGCCGGCTGTCTGATCCTGGGAGGCTTCTTGGCAGACTGAATACCTTGCCAAGAGAAAGGCCAGGCAACTATGCCCCTCTACGCCCGTGCCTGCAGAGACGAGAACAGGGCAATTTCTTCCTGAGATGCCTGCCATAATTCTGCTCTTGGGCTTCAGAAAAGAAGAGGATGTGTAATAAATGGGTCCTCCAGCCTCTGGATGGTAAATGGGTCAGGGCTCTTCTCCTTGCAGAGCTCCTTCCCACCCACTGAAACACCCCCAACCAAAACTGCACCAGAGAGCCCCGAGAGCATCTTGGGGATTCAGACACTTTGGTGTAGAAACCAGAAATCATGAAATAAATGGAAAAAATATGACATTGTTATTTAATAAAACACACCATGTGCCACCCAGAGTATGGAGAAGCAGGAAAACTAGTAGAAGTATAAATGTTTGCCGCTATATAAGGGCTGATTTAGCAATATCTATTAACCATTAAAATCATTTGCCTTTGGACCTAATCATTCTACCTCTAGAAATTTTAGGAGACATGTTTAAGGTTAACAAAGAAAAAGACCATTTTATCATTGTTTATAATAATGAAAAATGCAACCTGGAAACAACCAAGGTGTACAATAATGAAATAAGTTTGGTACAGCCACGAAATGGAATATTGAGCACCTTTTGAAAGAAGTAAGAAATGTACTAGGTGCTGGCATGAAAAGCCATCCAAGGAGTCCCGTTAAGTGAACAAATATAAGTTGCACAAACTAAGTGCATCTTTCACATATGTTTGTGTGTGCATGAAATGTTCCGGTATGATTCATTATCGCCGAGGTTGTTTCTGAGTTCTGGCCCTGGAGGCGGTGTGCGTGGAGGGTAGAGAGCAGGCTTGGCCCCAGCAACATTCCTCATGCCCCTGGGCGATGCCAGGTTCTCTGTCCACTTGAGCACAGCCCTGCGGCACGGGTGCAGGGACACTCACAGGAGCTAACATACAGGAAGCACATACAACAATTCCTGGCATGGAGCAGGCATTGTATGAGTGCTTGCTGTTTTCAGTTATTACTATTAGAAAAGATGCTACCATGAGCTTGAACTACTTTTATAATGAGAAAAAAATTAAGAATCAACCATGTTTTAGCACTGCCGAAGGTTCTCGCAAGTTTATATTTAACAGTAACCGAGACCTGTGTGGCCGCTATTCTTGCACAGCGTGTCCCTGTGGAGAGACTGGTGCTGTCTTTAGTGCGAGACGTGCCCAAGCCGGAAAGCACAGCTCCTCTGCCACTGGAACAAAGCGCGGCAAACACCCCTCTGGCCAGGGCAGCTGTCTCTTTTCTGCTCTCTGCGCTGCTCTTCCTCCTCCCAACCACCGAGTTCACTGATGGTCTAAATGGCCATCTTGTCCCGGGTCACTCCTGGCCTGAGGGGGGAGGCTGGAGCGGACTCAGTTCTCCTGTCAACCCCTCTCACTCGGCCCCTGCCAAGTCCCCACGGGAGAGTTTTGCAATCGTAATCACCTTGGAGTTCTAATGCTATTTTTAAAAAATAAGACTCCAGTTAGGAGTAAACGTGCCCCTTTACCTACTGGGGGTGACCTCAGAGAAATCTCAACCCCTGAGTTGCATGTAAACTGAAAACTCCTAGCCAAGAAAGATTAAAGGCTCTGGCAATGGGGAAGGGATGGGGGCAACTTTGCACTCTGTCGAGATGACATCCAAACAACATAAGCAAAAGCATCCATTTTGCTTTCATCTAAATCATACCAGTAAGCTGGCCAGACTATTCCTCTGCCCCCGGAAACGGTAAGCACCTGTATATCCCTCACCGCGCCGGCCACATGAAGCCTGAATTCTTCATTCAGCTACAGCCAGCGTAGGATACTATAGCCTGTACGTACTTATTTTAATTTTCCCGCTGACCTTGTTTACAGGGTCTGATTTGCACTTTGGCTGGTTATTATATATTTTTGTTCCTCTTTTACATTTTTCGAATTGTCTGTGCTTTTTGCAAACTGTTTCAAATCTTTATCATTTCTTCTTACTCCCTGAGGATCGCCTGCCCTTCCCATGTCTTCATGGGCCTGTCCCCACTTTCCAACCTGCACAGGTGCCTCAGGTCCCGCCCCAGGTGCAGCCGATATTACCAGCCCATAGCGGTTCTAACTGGGCGGCTACAGAGTCGGGAGTGGGTGCTCCTCTCTCTCACCTCCCGGAAGACGGGGAAAGTGGCATTGGGGAAACAGCACCCGACGCACGGTAGGCACAGTGCAAGGACGAGGAAGAGGCGTGAGTGAGTGAACACTGAGAGAACGCAGGTCACTACCCTGCTCTAAGGCACGCGTGCCTGTCCTCCACACAGACACGCCGTGGCCAGAATTCCTTCTCCCCTGGAGGAAGGCTGTGTCTCCTGGGGTCCTGAGACTTCTCCAGGGACAGCTGCATGCAAATCAGGAAGGGAAATCTGCTGCGGAAAAGGTCTCCGCTGACCAGCTGCCCCTCTGGTTTCTGCCCATCAAGCAGACAAGTCACGTGGACAAGTCCTTGCCATCCAAACTCCCCCGTTGCAGCGGCAGTGTCCCCGTAACGACAGAGATGGAAATGGTGATGACAACAACAGCAGGTACTCTAAATTTGAGTGGCACCTCCCAGCTCTCAGAGCGCTTTCAAGTAAGTGCATTTACTGTTTCCTTCCTGGCCCTGAACGTACGTAGATAATCACTACTGTGGCCACTTCTTATAGTTCCTGTGGTCTTAAATTAAGACTCGAGTGTGTGTGGACAAGGAAACTTCTTTATCAGTGCATAGAAGATTTATACAATTCTCTTGCTGGACCATTCCAGGAAGGGCAGGCGCCTCGCTGCGAGGACCCCTGAGTGCCTGGGCGGCGATCAGGCCACCCGGTCCCTACTGTCCACCTCTGCAGGGGCTGCTTAGGCAACACCTTGATAACAATCAACATCGCGGGCTTCAGGGACTCAGGGCTGCCGCAGAACCAGCGACCTTCCGTGGCTGGGTCGTAACCTCATTTCGTTTCCTTCTCACTGGAATTTGAATCAGTCTGAGCATCAGTTAATGACTCTTTCTTATCCACTTGATTAAAACACAAAGTCACTGAGGCAGGGACAAATTGGATTTTTTCCTTGGCCCTTAATGCACCGCAGTAATGAAATCCATGACTGCTACCTCTGCCTGTGAAGAGCGGCATATACAGTGTGGAAGCCAGGAAGGCTCATTTGTCTCGTGGATAATTTCCCTTCCCTGGAACAGAGCATCTGTGTTGGCAGAACGGAAGATTGAAGCTCTAGCTAACATTATTCTTGCAGGTGATAGAGAGATTGTTTACCATACAACTTCATTTCTTTAAAAGCAGCTGCAGCTTTTATTACTTGGATGAAATCATATCCCACATACTAATTTAATAAACTCCTCTAAGCTTATACAGAGTCTCTTCTTTGAAAAGGGTGTGTTTTTATGCCACTAACCAGTACACTGAATGATTTCCTTCTACAACCCAAGGGAGAAAGAGTAGTGAGGATTAAAAACAAGGCAACAGCACTCCAATTCATATTCTGATTAAACTTTATAGAAGCTTTTTATCACAAAATCCAATTGTAAAAATTAAATGACAAGGTAAGTATCCAAACCTTTGTCAAATGTACAAAGAAAGTGGCCACTCCACCTTTGGTTAGGTCTTTCCAGTGGAACCCTCTTGTCCTGTGTCTCATCAGCTAGGTCCCAAGATTGTCAGCCCTGGGTGAAATCTTCTGGGCTCAGCACTAGTCCTGCTAGTGGGGGTGGTTGACAGCAGCTGCTCTCAGGTGAGCAAAAGACCTGTGGCCCCTCATTTCCCACCTTTTCAGAAGCCAGGTGACAAAGTATTAGAGAGGAAAAAACTGTTGCAGGAGACTTCTTGTTAGCAACATATTTTAAAAATCCTCGTTCTTTGCTTTATAAAAGAAAACTGTGAACTCACACACCTGATTTTTTATTCCCCCATTCAACAAAAATGTACTGTTTTCTACTACGCATCAGGCACTGGAGACACATCAATAAACAAAAAGACAAAAACCTATGACCTCACAAGGCTTTTTATTGCATTATGAAACTATGCCCTATGATCTTAAAATCAGCCCATGAGTTTTATTGTGCTTGGGTAGTAGACCCTTGGGATAGATAACCCGGCACATCCTCCTGGCTGACCCAACTTCAGCACTACAGTGGCGGACAGCTCCAGGCATAGCCGCCGTGGTCCCAAGGCTGAGCTACACACAGACACCACCTGGAAATGGGGAAATCAAAGACCCCAGGGCAACCCTCCACCCTTGGGAGGTGGCAAATGCCACAGCACCCCTGTGTGTTGGTAAAACACTTCTGAGGTATGGCTCCTCAGGTCTCCAGTGGAATGGCACTCAGCACTCCTCAGTGGTAGCCCACACAGTAAGGAAACCTTTTCTGACGTTTCTCCTTCCCCTGAATCACATTCCCACTCCCCTGCTCTGTTTTCCTGGGGCCACCTCCCACATAAACTGGCCCCAGGGTCTGCTTTGGGAAGATTAGAACCCCAACAAACAAGCTAAGACAATTTGTAATAGCATAGCACAAATGAATTGTCATTGTAAAAGCTAATTTGGGGAGGTGAAACTGTATATAAATGATCTTTTTTTTTTTTTTTTGAGACAGAGTCTCACTGTGTTGCCCGGGCTAGAGTGAGTGCCGTGGCGTCATCCTAGCTCGCAGCAACCTCAAACTCCTGGGCTCAAGCGATCCTTCTGCCTCAGCCTCCCGAGTAGCTGGGACTACAGGCATGCGGCACCATGCCCGGCTAATTTTTTCTATATATTTTTAGTTGTCCGATTAATTTCTTTCTATTTTTAGTAGAGACGGGTTCTCACTTTTGCTCAGGCTAGTCTCAAACTCCTGAGCTCAAACAATCCACCCACCTCGGCCTTATAAATGATCTTTAATAGTCCGTTTATGTGGTAAGGGTATGGATGAATCATAGTTAAGCCATAATGCATGTGTCCGTAAGTTTAGATATTGGATTTTTTATTTCAGCAATTATGGGGGTACAAATGTTTAGGTTACATATATTGGCTTTGCCCCACCTGAGTCAGAGTTTCAAGCATGTCCATCCCCCAGAGGGTGCACACCACACCCATTAGGTGTGACTATACCCATCCCCTCCTCCCCCTCCCACCTGCCCGCCACCAGATGAATGTTACTACTATATGTACACTGAAGTGTTGGTCAGTTGATACCAATTTGCTGGCGAGTACATGTGGTGCTTGTTTTTCCATTCTTGGGATACTTCACTTAGTAGAATGGGCTCCAGCTCTATCCATATTGGATTTTTAAGGAAAAAAAAATTGATGCAAATAGCAACACTATACATTGAAGGATTAACAAAAAATTATGGGGAAAAAACCATATTAGTAAGAATGAAGCTGAATTAGTAGTAGTTTTTCATTAAAGTCAAGAAGAGCAGCCAGTAAAGACATTGAGTAACTCAAGAGAGAGGAAAGACTGTGGCACCCACCTTGACCATTTCAGCTGCAGTGGGAGCCTGGCTGTGAAGTCCAGCGACAGGGGAAGTCGCACTTCTTGGGAGAACTTTAACTAGTCATCTATAAACTACGTAGAAGCCTCAGTGTTTGGCCAAAGCATGTTATTTAACTCATGTTCGGCCTTTAGAAGAAAATTAGCCAAGTGCCTGTATCAGTGTCATGGCTGGACCACTGAACTTGTAAATGCCCAACAGTCACACGATTCATAGGCTGCCATCGTATCCAATCAGGACGAAAAATTACAATAATATGGACAAAGCACATCACTTGGATTTACTGTCAATATCTGAATATCAACTTTCAAAATCATGTAAGTATTATGGTACGGTTTGGAGTAAAAATCTCCTAATGTGTTTTATATGTTAAAATTATAGTTGAAGCATAAATTTACATTTATTATCAAAAACTATAATGCCAACAGCATGACTTTTGGAGAAGGGCCACCAAACCCCCTTCAGCACAGTGGCCACCATCGGCAGCTCTTGCTGGCCACACTCAGACCCTGCCACTCTCGGCAGAGAGGGAGCACGCATTTTGCACTACTAAGCACGCAGTAGGACGACCACAGAAGCAATCTATCAAACTTAAAATCTACCACCATGAAATATAACAATGATCACATTTTTTCACAAAATTCAGATTTATTCTTTTATCTGAGAAATTTGTTCTGTGTTGGTAATGTTCAGCTACAGTTGAGTTTCAGCATTTGGCGTGTTGTCACTGTGTGCATCTCTGATTTAAGTGCCAAATCCTACTGGCCCCTAATAACTTAATAGGGTCATAGTAAGCAGGCCTTAATCACATGGAAAAACGGCAGTCTCCCAAATTATTTTCCCTTCCTTGATAGCCGCAAAGAAATGCCTCGTGTTTGGGGATCCGTGTCTGGCTCATGAGGGGGTCTGCAGTCCACCTCTGGGCATTGCTATGTCCAGTCCGGGGCAGGCTTACATGTGACCTTGTCGTAGAATAAAATCTCAGACCTGCAGAGTTCTCGACGCCCTCCGGAGACGGCCGCTGCCCTTTGGAGCTGGTCTGTTGACATCCACAACCTGAGATGCCTGGACGTGCTGAAAGAGCAACTACAGAGTAACGAGGCTATCGGCCGGGTCGGCAGGAGAGGAAAAAAGGAGAGTTTTGTGTCCAGAGTGCGTCCACCCAGCCTCACATATAACACCTGCTGGGGACCCGCACAGTGGCAGGGCTCTCAGGGCCAGGACCAGTCCCTGGTGCAGGAAGCAATTCTGTCGTAGCTCACTCCAAAGCTAATAAACGGCCAGACAGAACTGGAGCGGTGGCTGCCCGATGTGACTACAGCAGGCTGTGGAATCCATCAAAACAATTCAATAACCCAGTGTCAGAGTCTCGGTTTCAATTCATTTTTCCGGCAGGCCTCTGTTCCTATTTGGACTGGGCAGAGGGAACTGGATGAGGTACGCTAGCTCCAGGCACCGCGAGCTGCAGCAACCACACGCCCGGCAGCAGCAGCCAGGTAGAGACCGAGCCGCGGGAGGAGGAGGACAGGAGTGAGGAGGAGGAAAGCCAGGCTCTGAATCCCAATCAGAAGGAGCTTAAAGGTCAGACACTGAACTTCATTCAGAGCCCATCAAAGCCCGTCTGCAATTTCCAGAGCAAAGTAACCCAGAGCCATTACTTGGTGACTCCCAACGTCGGGATGTTCACCCCTCACTCACTGGCCCCCAAATGGGCCACCCACTGTCAGAGAGCCTGAAATGTCAGAGTAATTCTGCCCCCTGTCCACTTGCACTCGCTGGCCCTGCCGGAAGGCAGCCGGGAGTCAAGCCCTAGCACTGGGGTTCCGGCTCACGGGCAGGTTCCACCTGGCAGGTGAAATAAAGCTAAATCAAGCTCTGTATATAGAACTGGCTGGGGAAGATAGTAATTTGGTGAACGGCAAGTGCTCCGAGGGGACCCACAATACATTTCAGTTAGGGGTTGGCAAACCAGGACCCGAGGGCCAAATGTGGCCACACCCACTCATGTACCCAGTGTCTGTGCCTTTCGTGCTGCAATAGCAGAGCCCAGCAGGCAACATGGGGCTGCAAAGCTGAAAATATTCATTCTCTGCACCGTACAGAAAATGTTTGCCGATCCCTATTCTAGAGACCAGACTTATAAATTCCTGCACCCCCGGGTTCACAGATGAGGAAAGGGGAGTCTGGTACAGATTTTCAGTAGCTACACGTGGGTGGGCTGAGACAGGCAGGAACAGGCGCAGAGGTACAGAAGCCCCCTCTTCACAAGGCGCATGGACATCTCCGTAGTCTTAGGGGGTAACTGGTTGGCAGAGCCAGGCTCTAAGCCTTAGGCAAGGGGACACAAGGAGGAAATTTTTGGTGGAGCGGCAGATGGAGGGACAGGTTAATCAGGTAGGGTGTTCCCATGGAAGAGGCACCCTGAGCAGAGGTGAAGCAGCTCCGGTGCCTACATGGAGTGGAAAGGAGGGAGCAGGAGCCCCCTGACAGAAACTAGGAGAACCACAGAAAAACTAAAAATAAACTCGACCTTCTCTCGAATTTCCATAAAATCTGAGACCCTGGAGATCAGGCCTTCCCAACTGATACCCCATGAGGCCCCAGACTTCCAAGTTACTCGCAGAAATTGGTCATGGAAGTTTGGAGCCGTGTGGATGTGACGTGCCTTCTGGAGACCCACTCTAGATTTGAAAGGGCTCTGAGAAGTCCTGCTGCAAAGAAACTCTTTAAGCTCAGGGTTCCCTAACAAGTTGGTCCACAGGGCCTTTCCACCTCATAACTGCTATTCACAACCTGGCTCTGGCATTCCCAAGGTATTCCCCCCTTAGGGGGATGTTGCATTTCAGTCCGACCCACTCCCTCCAGAGATCAGACACAGCCCCTCACACCCGGTACCTCATGTCCGCATCACATAGCAGCAACTCATGGAGAACGCGTGCCCACAGGTGGAAGCCGGCACCGACCCACACTCGTGTCCCTCCCGAGGGAGAAGGAATTGCATTGGCGCTTTGTGCTCCTGCCCTGTCTTTAGGAACGTGGTGGACAGAACTTTCGGTAAGTATTTAAGCACCCGAGCTGAGGTAGCTCACGGCAGGAAGCCACGCCTGCTCCCCAGGACCTGCTGCTGCCATAATATCCTGACGCAGAGCCACTAGTGGCTGCCTCGCCACTGCCGAGGAAGACGGGACAGCGAGCTCCGTGTGGATGGACAACAGGCCGGTCCTTATCTCCCTTCTGCTGGCCAAGGAGACGGGCCTGGGATCTGTCACCGTCAGGCGCTGGACTCCCAGCCGCGACGGTTCCACCAGCCAAGCTGCAGGCACCGCACGGCTGTCACTCACAGGCGCCAGGTTTGTGCCCCAGCCCGGGCAGGGTCCTGAGCTTAGGATTCAGACCACTCGAGGCCAGGGCGCAGTGAGCCCTTGGGCAGCCGGCCGGGGGAGGCCACCACAAGTCCTGTCACCCGGGGAACGGGGGCAGCGTTCATTTGTAGAAAGCCCCCTTTAAACAACAAATGTTGGAAAACAAGTGACTTAAAGCCTGTGTTGTGTCATGAGATCTGCCCTTCTCAGGAATCCATTTAGCTTTGGAGAGTCCATTTTTGAAATTCTGCCTCTAGGCCACTTTTGTTAAAATATTTTTATTCTTGTTCCTTTTGTTGAAAGGTGGTGCATGGAAATTGTTTTCCAAAAAGTTAAAACCCTATGAAAGATCGTTTCTCTCCCACCCCTGGGTGACCCTTTCCTCGCATCTGAAATAATGACTCTCGCCGAGCTCTTGTGTTTTTTAGGTCACTTCTGAAAACAAGAATAAATCATTGATTGGTCTCCCGGAAGCTGGAGTGAGGGAAAGAAAACGCAGCCAGCCTTCGTTAGGGAGTCCGTGCTGATTAACCGCATTACAGACCTGTCCACATCCTCACAGCCTAGGAATAAGGTACACACTGTTCTCTTCACAGACAGGGAAACTGAGGTTCCAGCCTTGGACTGCCTCTGACAACTAAGGCTGCATAACTCACTCCAGTAGCAAAACACCTGGAAAGAGCGGAGGCTTACATAGCTCTGTCTCCTCCTACCTACGCATACGTCTGATCCGGTTATCTACTGCTGCCCAGCAGATCACCCCAAAGCTCGGAGGCTTAAAACAAAACACTTATTTATTTAGTTCACTGCTTTGCAATTTGGACAGGGCTGGGCGGGGGTCTCTGTTCAGCTCCACGCGGGGACGGTTGGAAGCTCAACTGGATCTGCTTCCGAGACGGCGCAGGCACATCGCTGGCAACCGCGACGTTGGGTCCTCTCTGTGTGGCCCGTCCACAAGCTGGCTTGAGCTTCTGCACAGAATGGTGGCTGAGCTCCCAGACTAAGTGTCCCATGAGACTGAAAGTCAAAGCCACCAGTTTCTTAAATCCGGGGCTGAGAAATCGGCAGTCATCCCCATCCTATTCTATGAGCCCAGTGGCACAGAGCCCAGATCCAAAGAGTGACGTAGACTCCACCTCTCTACGGAAGGAGAGTCAGAGAATTTTGGAACATGTTTCCACATCTCTACAGTTGTTAATACCAGTTTTTTATTAGTCATATTTATTTGCTAGTTTATTTATTTTGTCAAAGTTATCTTGAGCAAAATTAAAAATCTTATTTGTCTCAGATATAACGTTTAATTAGAACATGTTCAAATATTAGTGAGAGCAACCCATAGCTATGTGTCAGAAGTAGATGCACATTCTCTCAAAAACCCATCCCTGTAGCTCACTGGTGGTCATTTAGAGAAAACCAAACCTATAGAAAATAGTTTCTTCCTTTGAAAACTAAGACGGAAAGAATCATGAGCCCTGTCCCAGCTGGATGGAGCTCACAGCTGAGCCACATTTCCCGTGATACTCTCTGCCCAGTTCCCGCAGATGACGGGTGGTTCATAGCTGGAACCTCCTTTGCTCATGTGACACCTGGCCCTCCTTCCCTCCTCCCCTCCTCCCCCACCTCTGTCCTCCTCAGGAACAGGGGGTTTCCTTTCAGCCTTCTGGTCTGCCTGATCTCCCCTCTGATATTTCATTAATACGGTTCTTTGTTTTCTCAGAGCTCTCACACATAGCCTTTTTATCACTTTTTAAATTTTTTTTGTTTTTACTTTTTGAGGTGGGGTCTTGCTATGTTGCCCAGGCTGGTCTCAAACTCCTGGGCTCAAGAGACCCTCCCACCCCAGTCTCCCAAGTAGCTGGGACTACAGGCACACACCACTGCACCCAGCTTTTTGTCACTTTCTAGAATGGCCTAGAATTAGGTAAGCCGTGACAGGCCACGGGTACCCTATTATGGAGATGACCGCAAAGTTCCAGACCTCCCACACAGGGAGGGTACGACCCTTTGATTGCATAAACATTCAGTGACTATAAGAATCACAGGCATTTTCATCTACCTGTCCCCTTGCAGTGTCCCATTTGCAAGCAGATGTGGTTATCACAGGACCACAGAATAATTATGTAAATCTCGGCTGAAGAGAGCTCAAGGAAGTTCTCGGCTGAACCTTGGAGGTACACGCGAGCAATTCACACGGAGTGTCCCTGCGGAGGGAGGGACTCTCTTTCTCTCAGTCAGAACTGGCTTATTTACTCTAAACGCAGCCCTTTCACGCGTTCACTCCACCATTCAATCAAAACTACTTAAGTGCTTTAGAGCACAGATGTGTCTGTCCCTGCGTGCGTGCTCACGTGCACACGGACATTGGCTCATATAAGCCTCTGGACGTAACCACTGAGGGAGGCTGTGTCCGCGCTTCTCTAGGTCAGACTGGGGCTCTCTGGAAGCTGCAGCGTCCAGCAGAGAGAGGGACCACTTGGCAGGATGGAGCTGGGAAAATAAAGGAACATCCGGAAGCTGCTTCCTGACCCCAGGCCTTTCCGTTAGGGTGCACCTGGCACGGCCCCGGTGCGCGATTAGCGCGGCCCTCACACGCACCTGCTCGGGGGAGCCTTTGGAAGCACCATTGTTAGAGATGTCGAAACGTACCCTGTGACAGGGTCTGAGCACCACGGAGGTGAGTGAGACGCTCTCTACTGCTGACCCAGCACAGTGCAGGGCACAAAGTGGGAAAGTCACCAAATGCTCATTCAACGCCTGCAGGGCGGCCACCACTCGGCTTCTGGAGGAGGAGCCCCAGATTCAGATCCTCCTCCCACCTGCGCCCTCCTGTCAGCCCTTATTTTAGGGCTCTCAACGTCCCACAGGAACGTTAGCTCAGCTCTCGGCCTCAGTCATTCCGTTCTCCTGTCGACACTGTGCCCAGCCGGGGCACCCCCACCCCACCAACCCTCCACCAGCCCCGCCTGCAGCAGCCCCAGCCAGCCCCACCTGTCTGCACCGCCCGCCCCTGGCTTCTGCTTGTTTCTCAAATAGGCCACACACACAGACACATACATGCGCACACACAGGTATACACACGTGTGCATGCATGCAAACACACACGCATGCACACAGAGAGGTGCACACACGTGGGTGTGAATAAACACCCATACCCACAGACACACACAAGCACACACACACACACACACACACACACACTCCTAGCTCTGTACTTTGAACTTATTTCCCTGTGTATGAAATGTAAATGTCCTTCCATCACAGCTTGAAGTAGACCGCACCTCCCCCAAGGCGTATTCTTCCCCAGCTGGGATTGAACTCTGCCCCTTCGCACCCCTCGGGATGGCTCTGACAGACTCTCCGCCACGATGCCTCTGCCGTCCCCTCTGCAGTCAGGCGCCCTCCGTGTCATGAGTCCCTGCAGAGCAGCAGCGGTGCCTTTCCCAGCTTTGCTGGTGCTGTCTTACCCCAACAGTGCACCAAAAGCCTTTTTCACTGGAAAGGTAGCGAGCGCTTGGGACACAGAGAATGAGGGCAAAGCCTGGGCTGCTCGCTAAGCCCCAGAGCCCAGCCGCCCTGAAGCCCTGGGACAGGACGTGTCTCCTAACTCCTCTCCCCACACAGTCCTCCACCAGGAATTCTCAACCTCTTTTGTTCCAGCAGCTCTTTCCAGCAGCCTGGCAAAGCTCCTAATCCTTGCATGGACTATTGTTCTAAAACGCATGAAATAAGTATTACAAAGGACCCGGCCAATGCTGAATCCAGGTTTCTGGGTGGACTCCAGCGCCCAATCCAGCACTGTGCGCCCCCAGGTGCCCAGCAAATGCTGCTCGCCCTGGAGACACCCCTGTGTCATCACCAGCCCCCTCCAGGTCGGTCTTCCCTCTGGTGGGAAGTAGCCTGAGGAGGGGCCGAGAGGGGTGTCGGCCGGGGGTGCAGAGCAGGCGCTGTAGGACAAGGGAGCCAGAGACCGAAGGTAGGCTCGCCGGGGTCTCCGAGAGCCTGCGGCTGCCGTCCACACAGAGAGACCTGAACCTGGCTGGACATGCGGGGCGATGCGGGGAGAGACAGACAGACAGAGACAGAGACAGAGAGACTGAGAGAGACTGAGAGAGAACCGAGAGAACCATCACAGACAAAGCACAAGAAACAGCCACCCTGAATTAAGGCCGGTAGGGAACTGTTCCCACTGCAGTGCTGGTTTTCATCTGGAATCTTTGGGCTTGGAGGTGTTTTCTTTGTGTCTGTTGTTGATCCCCTTAGGCAGAGAGTGAGTCACTGTCTACATCAAGTGGTAAGACCAGGAGGGTCATAAGAATTCAATGATCTCACCAGCTTGAAACAGGAAAGGAGCTCCTTGTTTTGTTTGTTTGTTTGTTTTGTTTTGTTTTGTTTTTATTAAACCACTGGCAAAGCATAGGAAATGAAGTAATTTGTATATTGGGAGATTTTAGTTTATTTGTACTGTGTCAATCTCCTTACAAGGACAGTTATCAAAAGTCACTTTTAAGAAAGGGCTTTGAAATTGAATAGAAAATGTCTCACACATTTACTTTTCCTGTTTTTCTGAAATCCAAGTAAGACGTGAGCGACAGGCGCGGATGCCGCACCCCTGCGCTCAGCAAGCGCAAGCTGCCCTCCAACCTCCCTCTTCCCAGGCGCAGAGGCCAGAGCTCCGCCAGGAGCCCAGCTGGGTCCAGGCCCCGAGGCAGCAGGCAGGTGCGCCACGCGAGCGCCGGTGCTCAGGGCTTCCTGGCACCGCGGCATTCCGACCTGAGGTGCTCGTTGTCACGGGAGCTCTCAGCTCACCTCTCAGAACAAGTCCAGCAAAGGACAAGGGCCCGGGACCAGGTGACCAAAGGAGGAGGACAGCCAGGCATCCTCGGCAACTGCCAGGCCCTGGTGGGCCGGGAAGCCTGGCTGAGGCTGCGCGTGCACCTGCGTGGAAACCCCCACACAGCCTCGCTGCCTCCAGGAAGCCCCGCACAGCACAGGGCGCAGGTGCAGCCGCTGCGCCCACTTCACAGATGAGGGAAGGAGGCCCAGAGGGGTCACAGAGCTCATGAGAGGTGGAGCCCGGATGTGAGTCCAGCCAGCGGTCCCTAGAGCCTGGGCCCAAGCAGAACAGGTGCCCCCGCTCCCTCCTGTGGGGTCACGTTGCCTGACTGCATCAGAAACGGAGCCTAACCTACAGCATGGGCGTGCGGGGCGGTGGGGTGTCTCCTTCCCTCTGACTCAGCATCCTCCAGAAATGCCATAGACTCTGTGGAAGGCAGAGTGCCCTCCCGAAAACGTCCACATCCTAATCTCTGGCCCCTGTGACCATGTCAGGTGGCCCAGCAAAGTGCAGCTGAGGTTGCAGATGGAGTCGGCTGGCCTCGAAATAGGGAGTTTATCCCGGATTATCTGGGTGGCCGCAGTGTAGTCACAGGGGTCCTTAAAGGTGCAAGAGGGAGGCAGAAAAGGTCGGAGTCAGAGCTGGATGCGGCTGCGGAAAAGGCACGGAGGATGCCGCGCTGCGCGCCTCCCAGAGGAGGAAAGGGCCGCGAGCCACGGAATGCAGGCGCCGCCAGAGGCTGGGAAGGCCAGGACCTGAGTTCTGGAGCCTCGGGGAGGACCAGCCCCGGTGACACCTCGACTTCAGCCCAGGGAGCAGCGTAGGGCTTCTGACCTCCAGGACCGGAGATAACAAAATTGTGTCGTTGCGCTGCTGAAACTGAGGCGATTTGCTGCGGTAGCTCTGGGAAGCTACGGCGGAGGGGGCGTCAGAGCGTCACCTGGGGAGGCCAGCGCCACCGCCCGAGTCCCAGGGCCTGCGCTCGCGCAGCCGCGCAAAAGCCGTGGGACAAGGCGACTTTCTCGAGCTGAGTCACCATTTTCTCGTTTCTAAAATGCGTGCAGTCATCATGCCCCTGGCACCCGAAGCACTGGTGCTTAATTAACTGCAGACACCAATAAAGCCGTGGGGTGTTTATCGATTTGTGGGGCCCGCGGGGAACAATTAAGATTTTTTTAAATTTGAAACAGAAATCACTGTTGTCAACTAGTTTCTGCCATTCTAGCAAACAAACATTGCATTGACATCCATAAACAGTTACTTTTCTTTTCAATAAACCCATATGCGGCTTTAAATCCCTATAAGGAGCCCCTTGGGAAGGGGTCCCAGTGCGGTCTACCTCAGGATGACCATGCAGTCCCCGGTGATCTGAGTGACACCCTCGGTTGGGAGCCGCCCCGCTGGCTCCCTCAGACTGGCACGGGAGGAGCAGCCTGAGGAATGAGACGTGAGGTTCCCTGACACAAATTCCCCCATAAAGATGCATTGTGATAGTTTCAGAAGTTACCTCGTTTTTATTTCCACTTGCGAGTTTTAGAATTGTAACACACCGCACTCTTTCAGAGGTGCCGCACCGCAGAGCTTGTGCTGTTTTTGCGGAAGGCCAGCATCGACTGAGCATCTGCGCTCTCGCACTCCTTCCTTCATGAAATATTAACTGTCTACGAGACCCACTTCGTCAGGCTCCGGGGACGAAGTTAAATGAAATGAAATAACGCAACCAGGGAGGCACAGGCAGGAGGAGACAGAACCTGCTTGTCCCCACGCACTTTGCTGACTCCCCACACGCTGCCCTTCCTTCCGGAAGGTGTCAGGGCTTCCTTCTCGCTGACTTTATTCTTATGCGTCCTTGACCTGTTCTAAATTCCAGGATGTCTCAGCTGCTGGGCCAGTGCTCTTCTCCCCACTTACACAGTCGCCGTTTAGAAAGGGCATTAGCAGAAAGACGCTGCGTCTCCTCGCTCATGCGTGGGAGCTAAAACACTCGGAGCTCAGGGAAGTGGAGAGTAGAATTGTGATCACTGGTGCTGGGGGTGGGGAGGAGAGGGGAGGGGGAAGGGAGGGAGGGCTGGTTAAGGGACGCAGAGTTACAGCTAGGTGACAGGAACGGGTTCCAGGGTTCTGCAGCACTGTCTGGTGAATATGGTTAATAATTTAGGGTATTTTTTCAAAAAGCTAGGAAAGAGGATCTTGAATGTCCACAACACAAAGAAATAATAAATGTTCCAGGTGATGGAGATTTTAATTACCCTAATCGGGTCATTATATATTATATAAATGTATCAAAATATGACACTGTATCCCATAAGTATGTACAATTATTATGTGTCAACATCACAGAAAAGCACACATTAATGTCCTGAAAAAAAGAACATTTTATGTTGAAACACTAATATTAATTCATTAAGGAAAATTTCCCTGAGGCCAGAAAGCAACTTAATGTGATTTGAAGCCAGGGGATAGCTGGGGAGCAGACAGCATCAGCATGGGATGTGGCCAAAACCCTCCTCCCTGTCCCTGGAATAATATCTAAGTGAGCCCCTACTCTACACTTACTCTCCTTCTAAGTGCCTTACCTATGTTAACTCATTTGATCCTCATAGCCACCCATGAGATAAGTACTATTTTTATGTCCATTTTATGGATGAGAAAACTGAGGCCCAGAGAGATGAATTTGCTTGCCCTAGGTCACACCGCTAGTTAGTGGATCACTCAGTATTCAAACGGGGGGTGTTAAACACTGTGTCTCTGGGATGTGTTATCATCTATAACCACTGGGGAAAGTTGTAAGTGTTAAATATAACTTGGATTTACTGTGCTATATTGATAAAAACCTACAGTTACCCTGAATCACTAGGCAAAAATATGCTAATCCTAGCAGGAAAAATTTTACCTCTACCACTTGGGTCCAAGGCTTGGGGGCCTATAAATTAACGAAAGTAGACAAATAACAGGAGAAAAGGCAAGGTTCATTTACATGTGCACAGGGGAGTTACTCAGCCTCGACTAACTTGCAGAATAGTGCGAAATAAAGGTTTATATGTATCTACTGAATGAAAATGTGGTTTTTAGGGCTCCGTGGGAGAGTCTGGAAGATTTCACTGCGCCGCTGTCGGGCACTGGCTGTCTGCCTCCACGGCGGATGGTTGTGAGGGGTCAATGGCAGGTGTGTTTCCAGGAGGCTCTGCTTAGTCAGACAAGGGAAGGTCAGACAAGAGTTCCTTCTGCATCTTCTGCAGCTCAAACATATTCACTTTCAAATAATCTTTACGCAAACTGCAAGGGTCCAAGTGGATCTCTGCGCTAATATAATCATCTCTTAGGTGGGGAGCAGGAGGGCACAGACAGATTGCGTTCAAACTACATTCAAATGAGCTTTAAATAATCTACATCAGTAACTAGTTCCCAGCTACTGTGTTGGAAAGTCATTTTTAGATCAAACATTCTCTGTATCTACAAGCAATATCATAGTAATGTAATATTCGTTACAGGTAGTAGTTGGCCCATAGGAGGTATCAAACAAACACTTGTTGAGTAGAAAAAAATACATTAATAATAGGAGAAAAATTGTGCCATGACTCCACTAGGACACACTAAAAGTGGTTCAGTAATATTCAGCCAGCCCCTGTGCACAGAAGCCCTTCCCGGAACTGTGATGCCAAGGCCCAGCACTCTCAAGCCAACGTTGTGGGAGAAGAGAGGAAATAGGTAAGGAGAGACAAGAAATAGCAAGCTGTGCTAAGAGCCATGCAGAGACTCTGCAGACTGATGTCCAGTGAAAGCCTCTCTGGGAAGGTGAGGTTTACCAAAAAGAGACCAGAGGCTCTGCTCCCGGCAGAGGGAACAGGGATTGCAGAGGTTGTAAGGCAAGAATCTGCTCATGTACAGAAGCAGCTATAGGAAGAGAGTGTGGCTGGGGGGTGTGGGCAAGGGGAGCTGCCAAAGATGACGTCACAAGATGGGGAGGAGCCAGAAACAGAGGTGCCCACTTGGGAGGCTTGCTTGAGCCCAGGTGTTTGAGACTTGAGACCCGCCGGGACAACATAGCAAGACCCCATCTAAAAAGAAGAGGAGGAGGAGGAGGAGAAGGAGGAGAAGGAAAACAGCAGAAAGCTCTCCAATGTGCCATGGTAAGACTAGCAGAAACCAGATGCCATCAGGCTTCTACCCAAGGCAGGGGAGCGGATTCTATCCTAAGAGTAGTGAGGACCCAATGCGTAGTGTTGAGCAAGGGAGTAACAAGGCCTGTATTGCACTTTGCTGTGTTTGTAGATCACGCTGGTGGCTGTATGCAGCATGGATTGTGGGAGGTCAGGTGAAGAGTGGAGACAGAATAGTTTCTCCCAGAGACAGAAGATGGTGGCTTGTCCCAGGAGGGCCCTGGTGGAGGTAGAAAGAGGAGGGCAGGCTTGGGATATGTTTTGGAGAGACAGGCACCAGGACTGGAGAAACTGGGCAAGGGCTGTGTAACATAATAGTCATTTATTCCCTGTTATTCCATTCCGCCCTGAGCACGGCTGCCCTGAGGGGAGAGTGCATGTCCTTGGGCCATTCGCTTTGGACTTGGCTGCATGACTTGTTCCGAGCAACAGGACATACATAAAGTGACAATGTGCCAGATTTAAGCAGAAGCTTTGCAAGGCATCGTTTGTTTCTGCTGCCCTTCCTGAGCTTGTACCCTGCACCATGACTAAATCATACGCCGGGGAGTAAGTTCTCTGCCAGCCTGTGTCCTAGGTAAAAAGACTGGGATCCAAAAGATGTATTTGTACTGGTTAGCCTCTGCTGCAGTAACGAGTGGTCCCCAGACCTCTGTAGCTCGAAACTACGAACATTTCATTTCTCGATCCTGGGTCTGACGTTGGCTTAAGCAACTGTGCAGATGGTGGTTCCATTTACTGATCTGAAGTGTAGCGGGTGGGGGTGGCAAGGTGGAAATCAAGACTTCATTTTAGAACACATTTAACGAATAGGAATACCAGCTCTTTTATGGAGAATAAGGTACACATTTTATAGTCCTTGCATTTGGAGGAGTATCAAATGATCTGCATTTGGAATTTAATATCCCACATAAATTTTCAAATCCTTTTCCCTCAATCTGTTCATTGTCAAACATTTTATTCCCTGAAATTATTTAATTCACATTTATTCAAAAAGAAAGTGCATTGGAGTTAAAACTAGTTTTCCCCAAGAGGTTCTAAAGAGCCTTGAAATAGAAATGGGATTACGAAGGGATTAAACCCGTTAGCTGTGATCATTTCATCCTGGCTACTCCGCCGAGAGACGCGAGTCGGAGAACAAGCCCACGGAGCCCAAGGTAGGGAAGAGCGACCCCTTAGAATCACACCAGGATCCTCTGAAGAGATAAAACCCACGTGTACGGCCCACCAAGAAGATGGCCAGGGGAGTCTTTTCCAACAGAGCAGAAGGTTTTTTCTTTTTCTTTTTATCAAGATGGAGCCGCCTTAACCAAGAATAGGAACGGGTTTTGTTTGAAAACTCTAACTGGATATTTGCTTATGAATAATTTTATATCATATTTCATTTATTGACTATCACATTTTCCACGTAATTATATAATCCTTGTAATTAGCATGTCAATGGCTGTCCAGTGAATACATATACTATAATGTGCTTTTAACATATCTTTTCTATAACATAATTTTTTCTACCAAAAAATATACATTCATGGAAAGTTGTTAAATATACATTGTTAAGTGAAAAAAAAAGAAAGAGATATAAAATAATATCCTTTGTATGCTATCATTAAAATTAAAGATAATAGTAAATATTTGTGTGTGAATATATTTATATTTACTCTGGATAGAGGAAGATTGGATTATAAATGAGGTGAGCCCATGGAAATTATTGTGACTCGCTTAATTTTTTATGATAAGCAACTAGTTTTTCTGTAATTAAAAATCCATAACAACAAAGATACTTATCAATAAGAAGTAGAAGAAATCATTAAATCCAGAAAAATTTGAGGAAAACCCACTGACGCTGAATGTTTTGCGGCAGGACTGGGGGAGGGCGTGACCGGCCAGGTCCAGGAAACAGTGAGGAACCCGGCCCTGTCTTACATCCTCCCATCCAGCCAAGCCCCTGGCAGTTTAACGCATACTTCCTGCTGCTTATTATACTTTAATATGGATACCGTATTAATATTTTATGCTCTTCTATTGTTTCCCTCTGTTTGTGAGTACAGCCTTAACAAACAAGTCACGGACTAGAGACACAAAAGCACACAGCTAAATTCACGTTTCGCCTTGAGGTCGGAAACCACAGACACATTAAAAGGGATCGTTGGGGATGGAGGTACGCTTTGACATTCTGATCTAGCCCATTTTTGCATTCAAAGGATGCTTTATTTTAGCGTTACTCAGAAATATGTAATTGTGCTGAGAGCAGAAAACACTTAGTGTCCACTGAACACGCACTCGAACTCTCGACTGGAGATACGGGAAGATGGGTAGAGGTCGCATTGACGTGGGCCCCTTGCGAGGTCCCACGAAGCGCTGGGCGGGCACGGCTGCTGGAGCGAGCACAGGGCTTCCTGTGCTCTGTGCCACGCGTGATGAGGGGACACTCTCCCCTGCCCCTTCCCTTTGCTCACCTCCACCTCCGCCCCACCCCCACCCCATCTCTCTTTCACGGGGAAGGACAAGCAGGGACAAAGAGATCAGTGGCATCCTTCAGCGGACGAAGGGACCTGGGAATCCCGGTTGCACGATCTTCGCTCAGAGGTTTGCAATCCCATCCACTTTCGCTTTGCCTTTGGTATTTGAGCTCAGATGAAACCAAAGGTCACCAAAAGCTTCGGGAGGAACTGCTGAATTTCACTGACTCAAAATCTCCCAATTTAGCCCAGCTGACTCTCTCTCCAAAGGCCCATTCAGCGACTCCCCGGCCTCTGACGCCTGCGCTTCCCACGAGGCTGGCTGCAGGGCAGGTTTGCGCACGTCTCCACATCTCCAACCCTGCAGGGCTTGCCCCATTTCAGTTCCAGGAGTGTCCTGGGGCTTCTGCTTAGCAATGAAGTGGAAGTGCTGGTGTCCAAACGGGGCCATCAGTGTATTTTGACAGCATCTCCAAGACCAGTGTCACCCCCCAAATATCTCAGTGTCAGGGTGTGCCAGCCAGGGGGCCCGGCCCGATGCCCTGGGCTCTTCTTTCCACTTTCCAGCCTCACTGACTGTGGTCATCTTGTGGATTACTGCTTTAAAAGGTGATGTCTTCTAAGGTTGATTTGAAAAACATTAATCTCCTATTTGGGGCCTTAACCCTTCAAGTCAATACAGGCTGACCACTTCTAATCTGAAAATTCAAAGTCCGAAATGCCCCAAAATGTGAAACTCTTTGAGTGCCAATAAGATGCCACATGTAGAAAATCCCCACACCTGACCTCATGTGACAGGTAACAGTCAAAGTGCAATCAGAAATTTGTTTTGTGTATGAAATTATTAAAAATGCTGTTTAAAACTGCCATCAGGCTATGTGTATAAAAAAACATAAATGGGTTTCATCCTCAAGATATCTCATTATGTATATGGGTTTCATCCTTAAGATGTCTCATTTTGTATATGCCAATATTCCAAGATCCATAAAAATGCAAAATCCCAAACACTTCTGGTCCCAAGCATTTTGGAAAGGGGATATTCGACCTGTATATTCTAGAGCTTTCCTGTAACCCTTTCCTCTATGACATGAACCAGCACAGAGTCGTGTGTCATTAAAAGTGCCAGAAGCCCCCTATCACCCTGCTGCCTCCTCCGCAGCTCGGCCAGCCCCCTGGGCCATGAGGGGGCATCGCAGGAGGCTCTGTCGGCTTCCTCGTCAGGGAAGGGGAGCCGCTCTTATCCAGGTGGCACGGAGGAGCCAGGTGCACAGAACTCAGGTCAGAGGTGTCTTTGCAGCCAGCGTAGTGGCTCTCGGCCCCCACCAGAGTCATCTGAGGCTCTTTCAGTGAAACATTGATGCTGTGGCCAAACCCAGGTCCGTCACATCAGAAGGTCTGCAGGGGACAGTGACCAGTGGCCAGACGCTGCTTTAGGACACTGAGCCTGTGCGACTTGACCACTCCCACCCATCAGTTCATATTTATCTGGGCCCTGTAGGGGCCACTCCCGGGGTTCGCGGAGGCGGCAGCTCGACCAAGAAAGTGGGAGATGGTTCTTGGTGTCTGAGTTTACAGCCCACGGGAGAGACAAAGCTCTTAAGAGCTAAGTAGAGAAAGCGCTGGCACAACGAGTGCTGCAATGTGGGGATAAGAGAACGAGAGAACAAAACGAGACAAACAACAGGAGGCTGATTATGCAACAGGAACCAGCTCTGCGAAGAGCTCGGTCCAGCTCGGCTACAGAGAGAGCTGGAGCTCGGGAAGCCACTTGGCTTTCCCAGAATCCGACGACGCCGGGCCTCCCAGCCGAGCCCGGAACCCAAGAGACCAACTCAGACTCTCTTTGACCCACTCGCTGCGGAAGTGGCACACGCAGGCCGTTGCCTCACTAATTACTTTTCTTTTAACTCCCATGGAATAAATCCACATAATTAAGCCATCAAAAAGTGTTATTTTCTTTTTGAATTATCTATACAATTGCCTTCATTTTCCACTTCATTTTGCACGTGTAACTAATCTCACTTCCTCCTTTTGCTTGGTCAGCATGAAGCAGATTTTTTCCTAATAATCCACATACACTGAGCCATTATTGCATGTACAAGGCGGTACATATAATGCTCCAGCATGTTGGCAGGACAAGGAGGCCCCAGGACGGGGCCAGGTGTGAAGCATGGTGGGGGCAGAACTGGGTGGATGAGGGAGGCAGCGGGGAGAGAGCGTGGGCCCAGCTCCGAGACAGGTTTTAGGGAGAGGACAGTCACGTGCCGAGGCCTGGAGCGCCAGGGAAGAGAGGTTTTGTCAGGCTGCGGAGAAGACTGGTCCTTGGGCTGGCAGACGTGGCAACTAGATGAGCCCAGAGTTCCCCGTGGGGCCACCAGTCTCCAGCCCACCGATCGTGTCGCTCGTGAGAAACACCGGAACAGGGTGGAATTCAGGCCGGCCTGCACTGAGAGGGGTCCCAAATCCCACACTCTGGAAGTGGCGCCCGACGCAGGGTCGGGAGGGTGAACCACAGAGTGCACAGGACGGGGATGGTCGGTGCTGACCAGCCCTGCAGGCATCTCTGGACATTTTCGATGCCTTCTGTTTCGACCAGTTATTCAATTTGCAAATCCACAGGAGGGGTCATGGCTTCGTCGATCCGTTAGCAGCTCTGTACAGCACACATGTTAAAATGAATCGATTACAGCCAGAATGGTTGGGGTTTCCCATCTCCGTGCAGCCCCTGGAGATGCAGAACGAAAGGCAGGGCCGAGCGTGGAAACAGAGCCCCACCCGGCACCCGAACTCGTCGGCTCTTCCTCTGCCTTCCGGACCGAGGTGGCCAGTTCTGCCGGCGACAGGCTGTCTCCCTGAATACTTCTTCCCTTCAGAAACCACAGGAGATACTTGCAAACCCTCTAGAAGTATTGGCTTATTTTCTAGTAAATCTCATTTTACTAATCGGAGAGTGCTTGCGTCTCTTTTATTCCCCTCCAACACCGAAACACGTTTACACGCTGTGTTCTGCTCCTTTGCGAAGAGCTGCCCGTCTTTTTCCCGTCTTTCTCCTTCGTTCACCTGACAGCACTGCTGTGTCCAGCCGGGACGGCGGGGTCAGCCCGGGCGGTTCAGCCGGCGCGTCGCTCACTTCCCTCGGTGCCCTGCAGCCGCCGCTCTGAGCCCGCAGCTCGTGGCCGCTTCCTCCGCTCTTGGGCCCATGGCTCTTGACACGGTGCGGGGGAATCGTCATGTCTGGAGAACGGAGAGAGGGACAGAGTAAGTGTGCACGCGTGTGTGGCACACAGAAATGTCAGAAAGGACACCCGAGAAACTTAGCGTTAGCGGCTGGCCTCTGCGGAGGCGGCCGGAGGGCAGGCCTCAGCAACGCGGTGCTGAATCCCAGCAGGGACTTCCACGCGCTGGTTCTGGGAGGCGGGTTGGTGCCTCCTGTTTGGATGGCAGTTTGGCAATAATTATCGAATACGTGTAATTCCGCTTCAAGAAATCAATGTCAAGGGACCCCTCAGATGCCAGCCGACGGCGCTGAACAAGAACGGCGCACCCGTGGCATCGCCTGCAACAGCGAAAGGGAAAGGCCTGAAGGCCACCCAAGGGGCCTGAGCACATGCGGCTTGTCCTTGCGATGGGGCTGCCACAAAGCCTGAGTCCGTCCGTGCATGCTGATAAGGAAAGATCTGCAAAGATACTCCAGGTGAAAAAATGAAACACTGAATGGTGTGTGCGATACGATCGTGTTTGTGTTTTTAGAAGCATAAACCTGCATCTGTGCTTAGAGCGTTTCTGGTTTGCCTGGAAGGATGGGTGCAGTTAACGGAAACCGAGCCTGTGATCCGGGACGCTCTGCGCCATTCGGATTTTCACCACGGAAGACAAGCAAGGGAAGCAACAGCGTGGAGCCTACGACCAGCTTTTGCTTGCTGTATAAAATAACATTTGTACAAACGAAAGACTATTCAAGTTTACCAGGAGCAGCAGTGAAAAACAGGCTAAGTCGATACCACGTAGGCCCTGTTGATAGGACGCTGCGGCGCTCTGTGCTGAGTAAGGCTTCCGGTTGCACACCGCGGACAGCGAATAAATGGGTATTAATAACAGTAACGACGATGGCCTCCACGTGCTCCTGCGACGCAATCAGTTTCGCAGTGGGGCCCGACACACATCTGGGGACTAACATTCAATTTTCACTAGCGTCCCAAACTTAAAGCGGTCAGTCAGGACAGCAGTTTACGTGAAAGGCCCATCCAGTGTTTTGCTTTGTGCCTTAATTTCATGACTCGGCCGCACCCCGCGCCCCGGCTGCCCGGTTTGATTGAATCAGTGGGCGACTGTGTGAACGGCCTTGGGGACGCTGACGCTCCAAGCTGCGCACACCTGCAAATTAATGAAGGCCAGGCACAGACGGGCTGCCCGGAGGACACCTTAAAATATGGGCACCTTCTGCTCACATACCTGGGAAGGTCAGGGTGGAGGCTGGGTGGGGCGAGTGAATGCGGGCAGGCGCAGGGGACCCTCTGTGGGCCGTGACCAAGAAAGGCACCAGAAAAGAGCTCAGTGGATTTTCACTAGGAAGGATGGGAGGGAGGAGAAGGAGGAAGAGGAGGGGAGAGGGATGGAAGAGGAGGCGGAGGCTGCAAACCCAAGGGAGTCTTTCCATGTACCCGCCTCCCCAGCCTGAGATGGGGAGTGGCCCGGGCATAGGGAGGCAGGTGGACGAAGGATGGCGGAAGAAAAGAGGTCAATGCTGACACAGGCACACGAGGCCCCTGGCCTCCAAGCCATCCACCACGGCTGCAGGAGGCGCTTGAGAGCCTCCAAGGACCTTCCGGCTCGAGTTGGGGGAATCCTCCACCCGGAGGACAAGGACGACACCCTTCTTGATTTGCCAGTGCGGTTGTGTGTCTTGGCCACGCCAGCAACTACTAGAGGGAGGGGCTGAGGGGAGGCCAGCCGGGGAAGCCGTGGCCATGGGCCTGGGACAGGGCTGGGGACAGAGCCAGGCCTCGGCAGCTCCAGGACACGAGGAGAAACGAGCCTCAGCCTCGGCCAGTCTGCATCGTTGTCGTCAATATCGTCACTCAGCTTTCCCAGAGGGAGCCTGCGGATGGCCCCGGTGGGTCGCTGGTTCTTCTTCCTCCACAGCTCTGCCTGGACGGCGAGACAGAACACACGCCTGCACCCTGCACCTTGAGCTCCCGAAGTAAAAGGCCCCAGGGAATCAAGAAAACTAAACTTGAGAACTCACAGTGCTGCATCTGGGGTTTCAATTTGCTCACATGCAACTCAATTCTTGGCCTTAAGTTACTTCTGCAAAATAAACACCTACAAGACCAACATCAGCACCCAGTGAGTGGAAGTCCAGGTCACCCTTCATTCTGGATGTGCCAGAGCAGGCCCTGCAGGCTGCTGACAACACCCACTTGCAGTCCCCTCTGCTCTTGGCGGCCTCTGTTCTCAGGGCTGTGAGAACTAAACCTAAGATCCCTCGACCCCCTTGTGATCAGGGTGGTTGTGAGATAGTGTCTGGCCAATGAGATTCAGGCCGAAGTCCCCAAGGGAGACATCCCTTCTAGAATAAAGTGGCAAAGCCTCCACGGGAGAAATCTTTTTGCCCCTCACACTTTGCCCTTCCTCTTTATGTTCTTCCTGACTGTAATGTAGACATGATGCCTGGAGGTGCAGCAGCCATTCTGTGTTGTGAAGACAAAACCACTTGCTGAGAATGGCAGAGCAGAGAGGCAGGTGAGTTTGGGGCCTGGTTGGGGCCTGTGAGGGGCTGTAGCTGTGTGGGTAGGCAGCTTTGAATTGCTGTCATAGCAGAAAAACTGGTGTCTATCTTTCAACTCACTGTTGGCTGAAGCTTCCCTAATTTTAACCAACCTACATGAAATGGTAAGGGACAATATTGTGATAAAATTATATATAGAACACACATGCATATATACATAATTATTTTAATGTACATTTAAATTATCAAGTGGGATAAGTTGCATAAAATTATTTTTAAATTATAAAATATTACTGATGTTTTTATCCTATATAAGATTACTGACCCCCCGAAACCTTCAGAACTTTAAAGATAAGTGAAAAATATAAATGCTTTATATTTTATATGAATTATGAACAATCCTAGCACAGGGCCAACTGGGAACACTGTTCCCAGCACAAAGGAGAAGGCAGCAAGCCCTCCTGAAAGAGGCACCCAGCACCCTGCTTGTCTGCGTGCGGTGCCTTCGCCGGCAGGCTTCGCAAGAGGGGATGCAGCCGCAAAACCCCAGGAGCCGACTGCAGGAGCAGACAGTGAGTGGACCCCGGGCAGAGCAGGACAAGGAGCAGAGACATGAAGGAAACAAAGGGACACGTGACTGCCTGCTGCGCTGGAGAAGCCCCAGCCACAACGGGACACGAGGGACAGCCCCACCTCTCTGCCACTTTGCTGATTTCTGATTCCGAATCGGCGAGGCTATAAATAAAGCCAGAAATAAATATTCCATCCGTGCATCCCTTGCTTTCTCAGCCCCTGCTGGAAATCTCTTCTGTGTGTTCAGCTGCAGCAGGGCTGGCCTCCCTTCCCAATCTGACAGCTCCACTCGAGACATGGCAGCCCTGGGGCTCCTGTGACCCCGACTGGCCTGTACAACCCACGTCATGGCAATGGCCAACCTGTCTCCTTCCTGTCCTGGAATCCACGTTTTGGTAGGAACAACGTAAAAGAAAACAACACAAGGGCCTGATCGCGAGCTTAGCCAGCACGCTGCTCTGTGCCGCGTTTCAGGGCTGCCGTCCTCGCCCTCCCCACGCAGACCCAATGCTGACATCCAGACGGGTGGACGTGTTGGGAGGTGTGATGTACAAAACAATACTAGGCAGTTGCTCCAGGAACCAAGAGTACCAATTCGACTCAGTAAAACGAAGAGAGAAATAACTAAGTGACCATTTATTGACCAATTGCAATTGATCAACTGATCAATTACCTACCTTGTCCCAAGCACCGCAGAGAGTAATCATGTGTAAGCTCATTCCTCCCTCCCGCCAGCCCTACGAGGTGGTCTCTCCACTCTAGAAGGGCCCCACCAGGCCCTGCAGTGAGGGCAGGCCAAGCCTGCCCTGCACAGAAGCCTCGCGGTTCTCAGGCCCGGCCTGGCCCCGGCTGCTCTCCCAGCAGGCGGCACAGGGTCTGTACCGTCAGGCGTCACGTTGAGCTGCAGCCTGGTCAGGCCTCAGGAACGCAGCCGAACCAAGTGAGGTCTAAGAGGACAGCCCCCAAATCAGGGCGGGAAGCGAAAGGGGAGACGTGGGACGCCCAGGGAATTACCGAGAGATCCACCACCTGCCGTGGGCTGAGCGAGGGAGTCCCGGGCTGGGAGCCTGGTGGGGGCGTCTCCCAGTGCACTCAGCAGGTTGCCGGGGCGCAGTCCTGTCCACGCTGACGCTTCAGTGAGCACCTGCTGAAAATGCTGTTCCCAGGCCTTTTGGGGTGTAGTTCCCTGTAGCTTGTTCATCGTGTGCCATGGGCTGCCTTGTTCATCATCCGGGTCTTTCGTTAGTTTCCTGGCGCTGCTGTAACAGATAGCACATGCCGAGGGGCTTAGCGCAGCAGAAATTTAGTCCCGTGGGGTTCTGGAGGGAAAAGGTCTGGAACTGAGGTGTCAGCAGGCCGCTCTCTCTCTGAAGGCGCTAGGGCAGGATCCGCCCGGATTCCTCCAGCCTCTGGGGGGCCCTGGGGTTCCGTGGTGTGCCTTGTCCTGTAGGATCACCCCAGTCTTGCCACCACCTGCATGTGGCATTGTCTGCTGTGCACCTGTTTCTATTTTCTCTTCTTGTAAGGACCCAAGTCCCTGGATTGAGGGCTTACCCTGGTCCACTATGACCTCATTCTAACTTCACTAGTTATGTCTGCTAAACTCAATTTCCAAATAAAGTCCCATTCTGAGGTTTCGGCTGGACATGAATGTTGCGGGGGACACTGCTGACTCCAGTGCAGGCTCCTGTCCACAGCCCTGCCTTCTCCCTGCCCCCCGGAAAGGCTGAATGATTATGCACATGCAGGCACACACAGACAGCTCATACACACCTGTACTGTCATGCAGAAATGAATCCTGGTACTATTACTTTGTCCAGCTCCATTACTACACAGAGAGACCAGCTTCTAAGCAGAGCTGGGAATCTCACACCTGGAGCAGGGAATGAAAATGGGGTCCCCTGAGGTCCCTGTTACTCACGTGGCTCTCCGCTAGTAGGGTAAACACCGTCTTCTTGCAGGGACTATCGATCGCCTTTGGCACCTGCAGTCCCACTCACGCTCCGCCTGAACAACCATCCCAATACATTCCACTCCCCCGCCTGGATCCAAACCAGCAGTGAGCCCAGCCCCTGCCAGCCCAGGTGACTTCAGGGCGCGGAGCACTCAGAGCTCCCGCCAACTGAAGGTGTGACTAGCATGCGAGCACGCGCAGCGCTACCCACCCGGCGTCGCTTGGCACCAGGCAGGGCCGCCTTCCCAGCCTCCCGCGCAGGCCTTCTCCACGTCTCCCCTTCCCTTCCCTCTACCCTCCGTGTCCCGTGGGGCGGCACGTCCTCTCCCCTAAGGCTGTCTGAGCGGCAGAGGCCCTGAGCAAACCTGCCCTGCGATTTGCCCACTGTGTTTGGGAGCCTGGAGACATCCCCTCCCTGTTCTGGGCTTTGGGCCCCCTCTGTGAGCGGAGGTAAGAAAAACCTCATGAAGTTGGTCTGAGGGTTCAAAGAGGCCGCACCCATCATAGCTGCACGGCGCCTGATGCAGTCTGTGACCCATACCCCCTAGCTCTTACTGCCACCACGTAGACGGGTTTGTGAGACAGCGTCAAGGCCTCTCCACAGAGTTTGGTGGTATCTCAGGCTCCTGTGAACAATGGCAGCTGGTACCACCTGCTGCAGTGGCACTTTTGAGACTAACGTCTGCCTCAAAGGCCAAGCACTGTGATAAGGCCAAACCTGAGATGGCAGAATTCCCAGGACAACTACAGGGACACAGGCCCAGCAGACCTGGGCTGCACAGGACTCCCATGTGGGATGGGGGAGCTGGGTCCTGAGCTGTGCCCACCCAGCTCATAACACCCCCAAATGGGTCAGCTTGGGGACCTCA
>NW_012149408.1:2373957-2399204 GCF_000956105.1 Propithecus coquereli
GCTTTCTCACACCATAATAAAATGGAACAGAAGGAGTACATAAAACAAAAAATATTAGGTCGAATTTTTAAAATTTTTAATTTGCCAATCAATTTAGTTATTTCCAAGACTGTTTTCCTGCCCTGGCTCCTCAGAGAACAGAACGGATCGTCCCAGTGTCCGCAGTCACCAGTCTGAAGGCTGGACAATGACAGGCGCACAGCCGGGTCGGTGGGGCACAGCTCCTGCTCCTTCTCCAGCCCTGCCATCCCCAGGTCAAACGACAGGACGGAGGGGCTGAGGGACGGGTCCAGGCCCAGTCCCGAGTCAGCAGGAAGGCAGCGGGCGTCGGCACTCACGGTCACAGCGACTCAAAGAGGGCTCGGTGGGATCTTCACAGAGGGATGAGCACTTAGGAAGGCGGGTGGTCCTCCCCCCTGATGCTTCGATACTTAGCCATGTCTTCCGGAAATACTTTAGAAAGTTCTTGAATCAACAAGCTTTTAAATTTCTACAAAGAAAAAGATACAACGCCAGATATCTTTGTTTGCTTGCAGCCCATTGTCCAAGTTCAAGACCACACACCACCCCCTGCATGGAGCTCTCAAACTCCTAAAGGACAAACGCCAGACATCCCTCCCCAGGAGCTGCCCGCATAGACCACATGGCAGGCCAGTCGTGGACGAGCATTGGCAACCCTGCTAAAGGTACACTCGCAACTACCTCCAAGAGGACTACGTGTTCAAATAACACATTTCCCTCTTGCTCAAATTAGAAGAAAGAGCACTCTTGGAGGAAGCCAGCCACACAGGTGGAAATGATTTTTGCAGACAGCACACATAACAGGAATCTTCAAATAATATTTAATTAAGCAATTATTAACTTGAACCACATCAAACTCACTGTGTGCAAACAGCTCAATGAAAAGCTTTCCACACACCTGGGAACATATTATCTATTCCAAATGCTGCAGCTTCCTGATCCTACTCAACAGCATAACATTTAATACGATCATAAAAGCATGAAAGATCCTCCAGCATCTCTTATAAGCTATACTAAAAAGCAGCACTATGGGCAAAAACATAAAAACATACATCATTTAAAAATAAATTTTCAAAGGGGCTGTTCACTCTAGCACTACAATAACTATTTAAAATATAACTTTGGGAAGTTTAAATACATGACCCACTGAGAAAGGAAGGCCACAGAGCAGACTTGAGACTTTCACAGACCTCAGATGAGAGGACACGACCCTGACAGGAGTGGCAACAGATGCCGATGGAAGAGAAACTGCACAGCTGCTGGGGCGCCGCCGCCAGGACGTGTCTGCCCTGCCCAAAGGCAGCAGCCTGACCGCAGCCACCACCCTCGTGGCCCAGCAGCTGTGTGCAGACAGAGCCGTGTCTGCTGGACAACACAACTCTCACTCGTCTTTGCCGAGAGGAACAAAATGATCAAAACCTTCACAACCCGCTATTGACAGAAAGCTCCATTAGGTTCTGAAGGTGAGGCTGAGTTCGACAACTCCTCGGTCGCAAACTAACAAAAGGGAGATGAAGTTGCGGGCGCCACACAAATCAACTACAACAAAACACATTTCCAGGTCGTGCTATTTACCACCAGTATAGGATCACCCGGATGAAACTCCGGGTCTCTCTGACCTGCATGTGACCATGCAGGTCTCCCAACAGAGCTCCTCCCCTCGCCGAGAGCACCCTCTGAGTGCCAAGAGGCTACCCTGCGACCATGCCCACCTGCACGCAGCAGACACACCTGAGCACAACTGTGCCAGTCCGGCACCAGGCGGGCACCAGGCATCAGTGGGAACAGAACACTCGGTGCCCTGCAATCCTGGCACTTAAGCAGCTGGTGGAGGGGACAGAACAAATAGAGAAAAAGAAATAAAATGGTGAATCCTGACCCATGCTCTCAAGGGAAGAAACTTTAGAAAAGGCTGGTAGAAAAGGCCTAAGGAGGCGAAATCAGCTGAGACGAGAGGACAGAGTCAGCTGTGCAAAGAGAACATGGAAGAGTTCCAGGCAGAGGAGACAGCAGGAGAAGAACGCAAAGGAAAGGGGCCGGGTATATTCCAGAAACAGACACCTGGCCAGCAAGGATGAGGAAGGGGCAAGGGCCGCGAGCAGGCAGGAGAGGCAGGCAGGGCTGCGTGCTGCAGGCACAGCTGCACCGCACCAAGGAAGACAAGAGGCCACTGAAACCCAAATAAAGAAACAAAACGCCAAGGTGAACCATATTTGAGTGAATTTAAGTAAGAAAAAAATCATATATTTCATGTTCAAGATGCAGAGAGGTCTCTAAATCTCATCAAGGCAAGGAGAAACGGTAAGTTCTCTGGAGAATTTCATGGTAGTGGATACAGTAAAACCGAGTTTGCAGGTCAGAAGCTGGAGAAAGAGAAGAAAATCAAGACTCAAGAATCCTGCAAACCAAAGAACCATGATTGTAGGGAAAGCCTCAACAGAGGGACTCAACACGGAAGCTAACAGGAAACCCCGTGTGATCAAAGTGCAAACTTGAGGTACCAAAGCCTTAACAATGAGAACAATCACAGCCAGCCAGTGACAACTACCAGTTGCAAGAATTAACCTGGATTTTCTTAAAAGATTACCCGTTTGTCCTTTATGCTACCACACGGCTCAGGTATATCCAACTTTACCTACTGCCTATTACATAATCCAGCAATCTCAATTGGTAATGTTATCAAACAGCCGATGTTCTACCGAACACGGGAAAGAATGACCAAGTCTCAAGCGGGTTTCGCTGAGCAGGCCTCTTTCCAGCGCACGTTCCGACACCATTTCTGCTCAACGTCTCACCTTCATCGTGTCGATCTTGCCTTTCACTTGCTCATTTTTAGCCAGGGCCCTCTCCAGGCACTCTTTGGTGTAGAGCTGGGGGTTTCGACCTTGATCTATATATCTGGATACAGGAAACATCTCAATTAGCATTCTCACAAGTGATACCTATTTTCACAGTTTTCTGAGAGCTATGCAAAAAAAAGTTAATCTTCTGGGAAGAGGCTTCGAAAAGAAAAAACAGTCAGCTATAGATAACTGCACATGGCCTTGTTTAGACAAAACTGAGTCCAGGAACCAAGGGAATTAAGATTCCCTCATTTAAACAAGTACTGATAATTTGATCTCATATAAATTCTAACATGAATAGCTCATGAAATCAAGTAATGATCGCTTATAAACTCAAGCAAGCTTCACAAGCCATACCACTCTACACTTACTCAGCATTTGTATTTTTCAAAATGCTTTCATGCTGTTATCTTTTTGATCCTTACAACAACCTATAAGGTAAGGCAGCGCTTGACAAAAGGGAAATTAAACACAGTTCAGGGGTTCAGGCCCGGTTGCCACAGGGCAGCCCAGCCAAGACGCAGCCTCTGTGAAGGAGCTCCCGGGGAGTGGGGGGAGTAGAGCTATAAGCATTCAGAGTCCCCGCCCTGGGCTGCCCCAACATTATTTTACAAATTGTTCCATTGCTTTAAAAAAAAAAAAAAATGAGGTGGGGGGGTGGGGGGAGCTGATATACCACTTTACTAAACACAACTAAGTAACTTAAATACAACAGAAATTCTGTCCAATAATTTCTAAAAAGTATAAACCTGTTTCTTGAAATTTAACACTTTCTCCCAAAATATCTTTGTTATCCTGAAGATTTAATTAAGCAACTGTCTAGCTCAGTATCTAATTTTCACCAAGAGTGGACCACCTCCCTATTTCTGTACCCTGAGGAAATCCATATCATTCAAGTAAACTGAATTATTCATTATAAAAAACTTAAAAAAACATCAACTAAATTCAATTTAGTTTTACTTAGGCAAAAAAAATACATAATCACTTCAGATTAAAGATGCAATTAAGGGCGGGGCGTGGTGGCTCATGCCTGTAATCCTATAGCACTCGAGACCAGATTACTTTTCAGGTTGTTTCTGGTTGTGATTTTTTTTTTTAATTTATAGTATTGCCTACACAACTTTTTACCTCTTAAGGAAAAATGGAAGTTATGTGGTTGTTCCTTAGTCTAAGCAGGACTTTGAGAGCCTATGATGTTTTTCATATATTTAATAAACTTTTATTTACATGTAACTTTTTTCAATAATACATTAAGGAGATTTTCTTTTTAATTTTTTAATCCAATTAAAACGTAAATTCCATGACGGCAAGTATTTTTGGCCATTTTTTTCACTGGCATATGCCCAGCATCTTGGCTATGCCTACCACACAGCAAGGACTCAATGTCAGTGAGTGGCGGAAGCAGTCATTAATACCACAACCACACAAGATTTATACCCGAGATGAATATCAAGAGTGATACTTACTCAAACACTTCTAAAGGCACAGTGATATCATGAAGTTGCTGTCTGCACTTATCAATATCCTGCAAGCCAGTAACAATAAAATTCCTGGGGAAAAGGCAAAAACAGAGGCACTTGGTTAATGCACACGACAGCAGAAGCGCCACTCACAGAACCACCCAGCCAACCAGGGCTCACACAGTCCTTACACATCCACACGTCACACACGGCTCACACCTCTTTGATCGCGATGATACACTGAGAGTTACAGAAGACCCTTAAATATTTGTTATTTTCCTAAACTACAAATTGCCAGTAAGGGGGGTGGGGACCAACCCTTTTGAGACACTGATGAAAAATTATGAACTTTCTCTCAAAAACCATAACCCCGTTGCGTGGTTTCAGCACACACATGGGGCAGGGAGCTATATATACTCAAAGTCTGAGGAAAAGGAAGCCTCCTGCCTAGTTTAACTTCAGCTCCCCTCTGGAGCCTTCCTACATCACCGCGCTGGCCCAGGGTCCTGGCTACCCCCAGAGCACTGGGTATGGAACCCCAGGTTGTAATTATTTGTATGCCTGTGCCCGGTATAAAGCAGTGAGCCCTTCTCTAGGGCCTGTTATTTGCGTGTTTGCCTTCCCTTCAACCCAGGGCCTAGTACCATGACCAAGGCTGTTGCCCCAAAACACTAAGGGTTCTGCGGCCTTTCTCACCCCACTTCACGCCCTAATTCTTTCCCAGTCAGGCCTATACAGAAGGTAGCTTCGAAGCCTCACCCTCCTGCAGCCTACTTCAGTGCACTTGCTGTGAGCCTGCCTCCCCTCTGGGGACAAGGACAGACCTCCCCAGAAGGGCTCCAAGATGAACTACTGGCAGGGCTAGAATAGAAAGCATTATTCCCTTGATGGAGCCCCAGAAATGGAAACTGTATCGTCTGGCCTTGACTACGTTTCCAAATGGGCTCTCAAGAAATGGTGCCTGCAAGGAAAAATGAAAAGACAGCGGGGTGGCAACAGGCGGCAGCGGAGGGCCCAGCCCCGAACACAGCCAGCAAGGCGGCCCCCACGAAGGCGGACTCCCGGACCCGACCCAGAGGCGGACGGAGCAGGGCCGCGGCTCAGGCCGGCCGTGGCTCCCCAACCCCGCTCCCCGGTCCCCAGCACACGCCGCCCGGCCCGCCCCGGGAAAGACGCCGCTTGCCTCCGGCCAACACTCACAGCTTCTGGTTGAGCCCGGCCTGGCTGCTAGGCTGGAAGTCACTGACGATGATGCCAAGCTGCCGAATGTTCTCCACGAACTTCTCCAAGTGCTCCTCCAGGTGGTCAAACTTCTCCGCCATCGCCCCAGCCCGACGAGCCCCTCACAGTAGCAACCACCACCCCCGCGAGTTCAGCTCTGCTCTCCCACTTCCTGCTTCCGCCTGGGCAGATACCACTTCCGGTGGACGGCCGTCTGGGGCAGGGCCTGGCGCTGGGGCGGGGCTTCTTGTGGGGCGGAACCGGTGCTGGGGCGGGGACTGGAGCTGGGGCGGGGCCTGAGTGCCCGGGCCGGGCTCGTGTAGCCGTTGATGCCTCCTTGTACTCTGATAACTGCTGCCAGTCCATCAGAGGTGTCTGGGCCTTGGGAAAAGTTGAAGACTCCCCTCAATGCAGCGTCTTCAAACAACACCCACTTAGACAAAAATCCAGAGGCAGTCTCCCTGGAATCTTGAGGTCAGCTCTGGCCCCTCTTCTTTCCCCCTGCACGTGATGAGCCGCCACCTGCTCTGACTCTTGCTTCCAAGCCTCGTCCTCATCCCTGCCGCCCTCCTAGGCGGAGCCTCCTCGGCCAACTCTGGCAAAATAGCGTCTTCTGAATTTAACAACAGTTCACGTCAGGGAAAATTTTAGAACAAGGTGGAAATGAAATACTTGACAAAAAAAAAAAAAATTGCAGAGAGGTAGGATATGAGGTTAACAGTCCTTCTCAATTTCCCAAGAAAGAAGGATTGATATCAATGGAACCTAGGCTTTGAGAAGTATTTATTTTTAAAAATTAAGGGTATATCTTTACTGGAATATATAATTCCCAAACTAGTAGAGAGGGGAAAGGGAATAAATATTAATAAAACACAATCAATTCAATAGATGGCAAGAAATGGAAGGAGTAAAAGAAGCAAAGAACGAGCATGGAAAATAAAAAGCACAAAATAAAAGAAATAAAGACGGCTCAATAGCAATAGAACAGCCCAATTTTTAAATGGGCAAAGGATCTGAACAGACATTTGTCAAAAGACGACATAAAAATGGTCAATAGATATATGAAAAAATGCTCAAAATGACTAATCATCAGGGAAATGAAAATTAAAACCACAATGAGTTATCATCTCACACCTGTTAGAACGGCTATCATCAAAAAGACCAAAGATACGTGTTGGCCAGGATGTGGAGAAAAGGGAATTCTTGCACACTGTTGGTGGGAATGTAAATTAGTACAGCCATTATGAAAAATAGGATGAAGTTTCTACAAAACTCTAGAAATAAAATTACCATATAGGCCGGGCGCGATGGCTCACGCCTGTAATCCTAGCTCTCTGGGAGGCCGAAGCGGGCGGATTGTTTGAGCTCAGGAGTTCGAAACCAGCCGGAGCAAGAGCGAGACCCCGTCTCTACTAAAAATAGAAAGAAATTAATTGGACAACTAAAAATATATAGAAAAAATTAGCCGGGCATGGTGGCACATGTCTGTAATCCCAGCTACTCGGGAGGCTGAGGCAGGAGGATCGCTTGAGCCCAGGAGTTTGAGGTTGGTGTGAGCTAGGCTGACGCCACGGCACTCTAGCCCAGGCAACACAGTGAGACTCTGTCTCAAAAAAAAAAAAAAAATATTACCATATAATCCAGCACTCCTACTCCTGGGTATATTGAAAGGATTTGAAATCAGCATGTTGAAGAGACATATGCACTTTCGTGTTCATTGCAGCATTATTCACAATAGCCGAGTTGTGGAAGCAACGTAAGTATCCACTGATGAATGAATGGGTAAAGAAAATGTGGTATATACACGAATAGAATACTATTCAGTAGCAAAGAAAAACTAAATCCTACCATTCTCAGCAACATGGATGGAACTAAAGGACATTAGCTAAGTGAAATGGGCTAGACACAGGAAGACAAATACTACATGATGTCACTTATATGTGCAATCTAAAAAAGTTGAACTCATAGAGGTAGAGAGTAGAAGGGTAGTCACCAGAGGCTGAGGGCAGATGGAACAGAAAGAAAATGTTGGTCAAAGGGTACAAAGTTTCAGTTAGACAGGAGGAATAAGTTTTAGTAATCTGTTGCACAACATGGTGACTATAGTTAAAAATAAAGTATTATATATTTCAAATTGCTAAAATAATAGATTTTATACATTCTCACCAAAAAGAAACAATAATTATTTGAGGTCGTGGATCTGTTAATTACTTTGATTTAATCATTTCACAATGTATACATGAAACCTCACATTGTACTCCATAAATATAGGCATTATTTGTCAAATAAAAATATATCATGAACTGTGTTTCCCGTCATTAAATATGCTTGTCTATCACTAAAAAGACAAATATGTTGGTGATCACAATAAATGTAAACAGATTGAACTATTAGTTTAAAAGATAGATTCGCTCAGATTGGAGGCAGATTGGGAGTGCTTCGTTTTGCTGTTGTTGTTTTCATCTAGCTGTGTGTCTTTTCAAAGGCACATCCAAACAAACATGCAGAAAAGTTGAAAATGAAGGGACAGGATAGAGAAAGATATGGCAGGCAACCAAAGGAAAGTTGGTAAAGTGTATAAAAATGAATGGGAACATAAAAAGACTTTTCAAATGACAATCAACCAAGATGGTCTACTACAAGCCACTGACAACACAGTCCCATGGTTATCTAGTGCAAAAGTTGGGAAATTGTGAGGAAAAATTCAAAATCCATAATCATAGCAGGAGATTGGACTACCTCTAACAGAAAACAATAAATCCAGTGGACCCAAATATATATGAAGAATATAGAAGCTTTGAATATGTGATCAATAATTGTGATTTATGAGAAACAGTAAACTCTGAAGAACAAATTGTTTCCAAGCACATAGGAAATATTTGTAAAAACTTGACCATTTACTAAACTGTGAAGAAAGTTTTAAAAAATCCAAATTCTATCAGATAGACCGGACTTTCTGATGTCAATCTATTTATAGTAGAAATCTATATATTTATTCACTTTCTACACACACACGCACGCATTTGAAAATCAAAATACACTCTTTAAATAGCTAATGAGTTTGTATAGAGAAGATCCAATTTATGTCTGTTCTCCCAGTGTAATTATTAAAATCACTAGCTTCCATTCACTACCAAACTTGTCCCAGCTTGGTTGATACGTTATAAGGTCATCCTAGTTAACAGGAAAATTGGAAAGTATTTGGAATTAAGTGACAAGACCTTCTTATCAAACGTCTGCTTTGCTTCTGAAGTGATACTTTGAGGAAAGGTAGCTCCTGGAAATAATAAGCTGAGGTTTCAACTCAAAAAGCAAAAACAAAAAAAAATTTCAGAGAGAAATCAGAGAAATCATGTGCACCAAAAATACATAAACAACATAGAAAGGCGTGATAAAGGCAAAGACACGTACTAATGAAAACTATTTCATTAGTTTTCTTTCTAGTTGCGTTAGAAGCTACAAAGATGAACAATAAATAAAAGCTGATTGTTGAAAAATGAATCAAATAGATATGTTTCTTGCAAGTCTCATCAGGGAAGGAGACAGAGAAGAGGAAATAAACAATGTTATAAATGAGTGAGGGAAAGTAATTCAGTTACAGTGAAACTTATATGTTCATAACTTTGAAAGCTTGGAGGATGTAAACAATTTTCTAGGAAACTATCAAAAATTAACTTAAGAAAAGTAAGAAATCAGAATAGATCCCAACCTTTTAATAAACTGGCTAGTAGGCAAAAATCTCTATCAAAGAAAGAAAAGATGACAGCTTTTTACACTAGTTTTATTTTAAATCAAATATTAAAGAACAAATAATTTCAAACTTACCTAATTTCAGACACTGCAAAAAGAAGAAATACATCCTAGCTCATTTCTAAAGAGTAGTATAACTTTGGTAAGAAAATCAGGCAACAAGGGCAGTACAAGAAAAGAAAATATAGGACAATCTTCCTTATGAAAGTAGATACAAAAATCCTAAATAAAATATTAGCAAATTGAATTTATTATCATCTATTGGGTGTCTATTGCTTCGTAACAAACCTCTCCAAAGCTTAGTGGCTTAAAACAACCCCAGTCCTTCATTTTACTCATAAATACTTGATGTGGCTGTGTGCGGCATTCACAGCTTATCTCTGCTTCCTGTCACATTAGCTGGGTGGCTTCGCTGGAGACTGAAGGACCTAATTTCAGGATGGCTCATTCAGCTGGGACCACAGTTCCCCTCCACATGGGTGTCTCTGTGGGATTTGGGGGCTTCTCGCTCGCAGTGCCTGGGTGCCGAGAGCACAGAGCTCAGGGGAACCAGGTGGGAGTAGCACCACCTCTGCGACCTCACTTCGGAGTCCCACCATAGCCAGAGCTCGAGGATTCCCAGGGAGGGGACATAAGCCTGACCACCCAGTGCAAGAAGTAAGAAGTACTGTTGCTGGACAGGCAGGTGAGATCTCACTGAAGCTGTTTTTGAAAAATGCAACCTGGCACACATCACATTGGGGAAAAAATGATCCATTGGGCTTGTCCTAAGAGTGCATGAATGATTAAATTTCATAAAATCTATTAATATAACTAAGTTTATTAAGGGTTAAAGGAGAAAAAAACATAAGTAGATTTTTTTAAATAGACATTTGATAAAATTCAGCCCGAATCATGATATTTTTTAAAAAAGAAACATCTGAGAAAACTAAGAATAGAAAGGAACTTTCTAAACTCGATAAAGGATAGCTACCAAAAATGTATAGAAGGCATCCGGCTCAATAATGAAACTTCAGGAATATTTTCACTGAAGTCATGAACACAGCCAGAGTCTTCATCGTCACCCTGGGTGTTCTCTGCTGCAGAAGGGACGCCGGCTGGAGCAAAGCCCGAGGTAGCAGCGCTCAGCTCTCACCCGGGGCCTCCTCGTGCCTGCCTTTCTGACTTTGAACCTCCTCCACTGAGCCTCCTGAAATGTCATTAACATTCTTGAGTATTTTATGCCTTAGCTTCCCAGCTATATTTTAAGCATTTTGAGGACAGGAATCCACTCTTGCACATGCCCCACAGTTTCAAACACATGTGAACTAGCTCAGTAAACAGTTTGGGATTATCTGAAGGCTGAGGAAAAAGGAGACAGAGTGGCAGAAAGAAACCAAAGGTTGCCTGTCTTGCTTCTGTGGCTGTGCCTTCTGGGAAGTCGTTCTTCTCTGTGGGCTAAGCCTGCGCCCCACTTTCCAGAAGATGCGGAGCAATGGATGCTCCTGCGGTTCATCCCGCGGCCCCACCGCCCCCCCCTCCGGTTTCTTCTCGGGACTGGGGCTGTCTCTGCTGGCTCCTGTCGTGGATATAGGGCCTGTGACCAGGCTGGTTCCTAAGGAAAGCAAAGGCCGCATGCAAAGACCCCTCACGCTCTCTGTCGCGGTGATCGGCTCCTTGTGTCTGTTGTCACCGCAGCGCTCTTGTCGGTTCCCGAGGGCTGTCGTAACAAAATACCACAGCAGCAAACATTGATCAGTCTGAGCTCAAAGTGTTGGCAGGGTTGGTTTCTTCTGAGGCCCTGGGGGAGAATCGGAGAATCGGTGCAGGCCTGTCTCCCGGCTTCTGATGGTTACTGACAGATCGCTCCATCTCGGCCTCTGTCTTCACACGAGGCTCTCCCTGCGAGCGCGTCTCTGTCCGAATTCCCCCCTTTTTAAGGACACCAGCCGGACTGGATTAGGGCCCACCCATAATGACCTCGTTTTAGCTGAATTTCTTCTATGAGGATGCTGTCTCTAAATAAGGTCACGTTCTGAGGTCCCGGGGGTAGGACTCTAACATATCTTTTTGGGGAGAACACAACTCAACCCGGGACACGCTTCCTCTTGCGCTGGGGCTCACGAGCACTTTCTCGCTGTCTGTGTTGTGACCACAGGATGGTGAACTCAGGACCAGGCCATGGGAGCGTAATTATGGTGCTAGTCCTACACTGTTGTGATTTGTCACTGTTCATCAGCTCCTTTTCGTAGCCATAAACTTCCTCTCTCCCCTCGCCTCCCATCACAGTGGCTAGAGTGAGAACAGAAATCCAAGGTTTTAAAATCTGACATTTAAAACCATCCCAAATGGAGCCACTGAGGTCCTCCGAGTACACAGGAGTTTCAAAGCATTTCTAAAGCACTTATCTCCCTGTTGTCCCAAATTATTGGTCCAGCGACGATTGTTCTCTGCTGAAACCAAACCATTTTAAGCCCAATTATACCTACACTGAAATTCTCCCTTTTACTCCCTAAACAGCTAAGTAGTAGCTGCTTTCCCTTTATCTCACATCCTAAATACTGTTGGTTTGTTTATAAGAAGGATTTTAAGATTTTAACACTCCAGGGGTCCAAATGTCAATGAAGTTAGGCTGGAAAATCCCGCTAAGTCCAAGGATGCCTGTTAGGAAGCAGCGTGCACAAAGCCTGCAGAACGCACTCACCGTAGACCGCCCCCTTGTTTTCCCTCTGAAGTCCACTGCAGCTGCCGGGACATTTCCTTACTTCTTTTTTTTGTGACCTTGAAATCTGAAGGTTATTTTTTCTTTTTCTTTTCTTTTTTTGTTTTTTTGTTTTTTTTTTTTAATCACAGTATTATTGCTCCATCAGCACTTAAAGCCCTTAGCGATGCCATTTGGAGCATTTTTTGCTATTCATTCTAATTTATTCTAAGAACCAGATTCAGCTTAAATTAAAAAAAAATGCAGCTATCCTACTAAGAGTGTGGAACAGCTGGCTTCTGCTTTCCACTTTGGGGATTTTCAGCACATTAGTCGTTCAGCAGAAGGGAAGATTTGCAATTCTGTTGCTTTGATGATGATGATGATGATAATGATGGTCATGATCACACTGATGACAATATTTGACATTTTTGAGCATATTATATGGATTATCCCATTTATTCATTGTAACCCTAAGAGGAAGCTACTATAATTCAAACCATACATGGTCAAATGGAAGCCAAACTGTTTCCCTAAACACAGAATGGGGGACAGAATGATTCCAGCTGGTGGAAGATGCTGATACTGTTTTTCCCCAAGTGCCACATTGGCATATGAATATGCAAATAAATTAGGTTTCCCTTTATTCCATTAGGTTCACATATCAATGAGAGTGCCTGACTTATGCATTAAAAAGTAGAAATTATATCATGTTTTTACACTAACAAGCATTGAGAAACAGGAAAATTTCTTTTTTTTTATGTTATACGCAATATTTATATCTCTACTTAGAATTCTGTGTAACGTATGTGACCAAGATTTACAAAACAAAAAGATGAAATGACACTAGTCCAGCCTCCAGACTGTCCTGAGAACTAGTCGGCAAATGGAAGTATGTGGTTGATTTTCATTATCAAGTTTTTGTTAAAAACTTTTCACAAGTTCAAAGGAGAAGACAGGATAACATTACATAAATAGGGATAAAGTGAAACATCATACAAAAATTGCAAATCATACACACAAAAACAGAAATACAAACTTTTTGAGACTCCATAGCAATTTCACCCTTCTAGGTCTTTCAGCACATTGCCTAGGTGCTGAGATCACAGCCCTTTCTGAAAATTAATGACGTTCAGCTGAAGTCTAAGTTTGTCTTAAACACTGCAAAGAGAAATGAGCTGTGCTCCCCTATGCTCTTCCAACTGTGATAATCCAGACAACAAAGTCTTACCTTGCAGAAAATTGTGGTGCACATGGACCTGGAACACCTGCTCTGGTTCTGATCAAGACAGACAGATAACCAGGAAGCTGTCCAGCAAAGAGCATCTGAAATAAGCAAATATAAAGCAGCTTTTTGCAGAAAACTAAGTACTAATATATTAAAACTCTTCAGTTTGGAAGATGGACGCTCAGAGGGACATGATCAAGGTCTATACAACTTTGAACAAAGATCTGGCTGTTAATGCCCAGGACCCAAGAACTAGGGTCATATCCTTCACCTTCTAGAAAGTGGCTGTAGTTGTGCTGCTAGTCCATGTCCTCTAACAGGCAGATCCCAAGATAGGATTTAGCATGCAAGAACTATTTTTTAGGAGAAATTCGTATGAGAGAAAATGGGGAAGGAACCAGAGAGGCTGGAAAAACCAACAGAACAAGATGCAGGTCTGACTCTGAGAGAAGAAAGGAGGGAGGGAGGGAGAAAGAGAGGCTAGAAGCATCTTAGACTGCAGTACAGTGCTAAGGAGAGTTTGGTAAGGCCGCGGAGAAGCCCTCAAAACAAAATCCCTCGTCAGCAGAGTCCCAGGTCTCCCAGGAATGGACACGCCCTGGTTTCCCTGCATCACAAAGTCATCGGCTGGGAGCAGCTCATGGAAGCAAGAAGTGCAAGAGATTTCAAATTAGAGCATGGGGCCCTTGGTCACTTCCACCACTCCCGCCAGAGATCTGGGAGACACATTCTAATGGGTGCCACACTAGGACAGTTAATGATAATAATAATAATGGCCATTTATTGACCACCTATTCAGAGCCAAGCATTGTGCTAGATATTGTACATCTATTAAATGCAATTATTAAAAATCCTCCAGGCTAAGTATGATTGCTCCCCGTTTTTCCATGAGGAAATGGAAGTTTAGAAGGGTGAGTACTTTACCAAGACCACATGACTAGTTGGTGTAGAGGTGACATCTGATCTTACATCCTTTGGGCTTCAAAGACCATATTCTTACCACAGCAAACAGATGAGAGAATTTTTGCTTCTGCAATAAGAAATAATGAATTGACCGAACTTATTAAGTCAAAAAGGTGAGTGTTTTTAAGATATAAATAAATGCCGCATGCATTCTGCTTAATTCATAAGGGACAAGCTTTGAAACCAGACTCATCACACTTTCCCACCAAGGGACTCACGATGGCGCTGGGCCTCCACAACCCCAAATGCTGTTCCTCGTGTCCTCCTGGCTATCTGCAAGCAGAGCTCAGGTATGGCCAGGAAGACACACAGCCTGTATGTCTTCGCCACACGACTTCAGGCCATTTGTAGCGTCACCTTGTTCCTTTGTTTTCTCCTCCTGGAAATAGAGGACACACACCTACACATGTGTAAAACACCCAGCACTTGATAAATGCCATTCCCTTCTGTCAGCTCATACCCAACAAGCACAAAGCCAAGCTGTCTTGTTTGTACATAAACAGGCTCTTCCAAAAATGTATTCGACTGTGTCATTCCTCAGCCTGTAATCTCCTGACATCTTCCAACTAGCTACAGCAGGGATTTTTAAAATCCTACTCTCTGTGCAACCCCATTCACATGGCCCGGGTACTTGCCCTATCACCCAGCCCGTGTGGGGCAGGAAGAGAGGAGTGGGTGCATATGCCCCTGGAAGAGGGGTAACAGTCTTGGAAGCGTGGGACGGGTAGTCTGAATATAGTCAGTCCAGGGAGTTGAGCTCCAGCCCTCATTTCTCCTTTGAGAATTGCCAGTCCCCAGAGCGAACTCTGAATCCTCAATTCTCACCCCCTGGCCTGAAGCCACCTTTCCACTGACCTGCCCTAGAGCCTCGCTGGGCCCTCATGCTGCTCCTCTTAGCCTTTGCTGGTTTCTTCCCTCTGCTTGGAAGTCCTCTCCACACCCTCTCATCTGTTATATAAGTGTCAGCATTTTGGTAAAGATTTTGCTTACTGCCTGGGTCCTGTTCCCTGCTGAGAGGTCGGGAGGCAGCTGAAACGGTGGCCTGCACCTTTCCGCAGATGCCTGTAGAGAGGCTGTCTGCAGCCCACTGAAACCCGCTCTGCCTCCTCCCATAGACGTGGAATTGAAGCCAAGCTCATGGCTGCCACCCAGCTGCATTTCCCAGGCTTCCCTGAAGTCAGCTGTGGCCTTGGGACTAGAATGTGAGCAGGAATGACGTGTGCCTGCTCTGGGACTGGGACGCAAGTCATCAGGCCCACCTTCTCCATGCTGGACCTGGGTGTGACAATGACTCTGCTCCCACCAGGCAGGTGACGATACCCCAGCGCAGCACTGTCCAGTAGAACCTCTGAGATGACGGGAATGTTCTAAGATCTGTGCTGCCCAATGGGACAGCCACTAGACACTTGTAATGTGGCTGGTGCAACTAGGAGCTGAAGTTTTAATTGTCTTTAAATTTATTTAAATTAGTTAAAATTAAAATTACCAGCAGCTACTGTATCAGACAGTGATGCCCTTGAGGATGGAGGAGCAAAGAATTAGAAGGAACATGGGTCTTGGAGTGCCCGGTGGAGCAGAGCCACCCCTCCTAAATGGACTGCTTATCTCAGAACTATTGAGTGAAAGACAAAGGCAAGTGGATATTTTTAGGAACGTTAGCAGGACAGCATGGCGTGATGGGCGTAGGGGGGATCTGGAGGCTCACTTTCTGAGTTTAGATCCCAGCTCTGCCGCTTAACAGCTGTATGAGCTGGGGCTGGTTACTTCCTCTCCTTGTGCCTCAGATTTCTCATCACTGCACTGGGGATATGAAGAGCCCACCCCTCACCTAGAGTTGCTATGAGAATTAAATGAAGTAATAAATGTAACACACTTCGAATGTGGTATCCACATTTGTTAGCTATTGTTATGAGATTTGGGGTCTCTTTGTTACAGCGTCTTAGCTCTGCACTAACTGATACATGTGGGTTCTAATCACGATGCCACCGTTCACCACTGGGCAGTTCACTGCACCTCTTTGTGCCTCCATTTCCTTACCTACAAAATGAGGGAAGTAGTAGGTCCTTTCTTACAGAGTTCTTTGGAGTAATAAATGAGATGATCCCAGTAAAGTGCTGAGCTCAGAGTATGGCCCACAGTAAGCACTCAGTACCTGTAAGCACTATTATGTAACGTGTCATGTTGTCATATTGGTAGCTGCGTGGGTGCCTCAAAGATAGAGATTGTCATTTCTCTTTTTGTTCTTCAACGATCAGCACAGTGAAGATGCTCAACAAATGATCAGATAAATAAGCCCTCTAGTATTTGTTTACCTGAAAACCTAGTACTGTAGCTGTTGAAATGCTGCCTCTGAGATGCCCCGTGGCTGTCAAACCCCAACAGTATTCTAATAGGGTGCCCAAACAAAGGTGTTCTGTCCCTTCTGCTCAGACCCTCCTGAAGGATGACAGCTCTTCCCACACTAAGAAAAGAATTATTGCATAGCCTCAGCCCCGCACAAAGGCTGGCGGGGATGACTCACTCGAACAGGCCCTTGGCAGGGGACACCTTCAGGATCATTCTCATCAATTGCTGTTTATTAAGTGCCTGCCCCAAGGGACGCTGGGGTAAGTGGTGACATGTCGCTGGAACTTAAGGGCCTTGGCAGACCCAGCATCTTGCCCTGACTGCCACAAATAACTGGCCTCTGAAAGTTCTCCCCACGGTTTTGGACTACGGTATAGTATCATAGATGGCAATACCCTTAGCCCAGGCTAGGTGGTGAGGAATAGAACTAACGCTCTGTAGCACTAGCACGAGACAGGTTCTCTTATAATCACGTCATGCACGGTACTCCTTTGATCCTCACAACAGCCTTACAACGCGGGAATTGCCGTTATCTACTTGTCAGATAAGAAGCAGAGGCAGAGGGGCTGAGTGGCTTACATGAGGTCACACGGCCCGCAGAGACACCAGCCAGGACCGAGCACAGCCCTCGGCCCAGAATCTAATTCCTGCAACACGCAGTGCTGCCCGGCCCTGCGATGGCTCAGTAAGATGCCACCAGGAGATGCTACCTCACAGGCTTCCTGTTTTACTTGGATGATCTTTGTCATGGGTCAAATGGTGGTTCCCAAAGATTTGTCCATTATCCTGGCCCCTGTAACCTGTAGGTGTGACCTTATTTGGAAAAAGGGTTCTTTGCTGATGTAATTCAGTTAAGGATCTAGAAATAAGGAGAGCCTCCAGGGTGGGCCTTAAATCCAATAAAAAGTGTCCTTGTAAAAGACAGAACAGACATACACACGAGGAGAAGGCAGAGAGCGGAGCAATGCAGCCACAAACCAGGACCACCTGGAGCCACCAGAGGTCAGAAGTGACAAGGAAGGATCCTTCCCTGGAGCCTGCAGGAAGAGCGTGGTCCTGCCAACACCTCAACTTCAGACTTCTGGGCTCCACAACTGTGAGAAAGCAAATTTCTGTTGTTTGAAGCCACTATGTTTGTGGTAACTTGTCATAGCAGCCCTGGGGAGCTAACGTGCTCTGATGTCAAAGCCTTTGAGGACTCCCGGAGTCTGTCCTGAGTTCACTGTCTGCTAAGCCCAAGTCCTGAGTACCATTGTTCCTGTTACCACTCCCGGATCCCAGAAAGTGGGGTCTCCAGAGAGTATGTTCATATTCCACAAACAACGGAGGTATCAACTTGGAATGTCTCTCGAGGGGTTTTGAGCGTTTGGGCATCTGATGTCAGTCTTCAGACCCTCAGGAGCTGGGTGAGGTGGGGTCTTGTAATGGGCTTACCCTTTAGCAAAAACAAGAAGTTGGCGTCTGAGTGCAAGATTTGCTCAAATGCAACGTTTTCCAGTTTTATTTTGTGTTGGACAACTTTTTCTGCCATCATGCAACCCCATTCTTGTCACCAGACATCGTTCTTTGTCCTATGGCAGGAGAAATGACCAGAAGCATGTAGACCTTCAACCAGACCACTCATCTAAGCCCTCCTGCTGTCCTCTGCTGTCCGCCCCCACGAGTGGGACTGACAAGGTGCCCAAAGCACCAAAGTAGAGCGACAGCAGCACCCCCCCCCCGACACCTGCAACACTGAATTTCCACTAATGCCTTTAAACACACCCTGTAGTGAACTCCAGTCCTTACAGGAGTTGATGTTAATTCACTTCATCACCATACTTTTCCCAAATCTCAGATAGAGATCTAATAATGTGTTAGCCATGTAAAATTGCTAAAGAACTGTTATAAAAGTAGGGTTATGGGTATGTCCTTGGTATCTGCTAAACTGAATCATATATATGTGGTCCCAGCTAGAACATCATCACCGTCCCAAGAGCTGTGTTTTCTTAGATTACTCTCTACGTGCTAATCTCCGGTCCACTGATCTGAGGATAATATATTTCACAAGCATAATCAGCACAGAAATTACCCAGCTTTGGTCTGATTAAAGATGTAAATAACACTTTCGTGACTAATCACTACAGAATATTGAACTGAGAAATGCCTGGCCACTAGCAAAGGAGTTTGCACTTAACACAGAAACCACTCTGATCAATCATCTGTTCTAAGGTATATATTTTATCCTGGCTTCTGTAATAATTGCTGGCTTCTAGAGTTTCATATTTTCCAAATAGCATATGAATCCTCATTCCTTGAGAGGGAGAATTAACACTTCTCAAAACTTAGCCCTATTTATAGACCCCGAAGTGGGGACAGGGATTTTTTTAGCTGACAAGTATTAAAGAACCACTCTGTGGCAGGTATTTTTACATGCACTGCTGTGATTAATTTTAGAAGTCCATTTTTGCTTTTGTTATTCCTTGGTGCAGCTCCTGGCCTCATTCTTACATTCTCTCTTCTCTGTAATGGGCTCTTCTCTGCGGGACGCCTCTGGGTGGGCTCAGCAGGTGACGGCTAGTGGTTTCTCTGCACAGACTGCCACAACCTCTCCCGAAGTGCTGAGGTTGGGAAACTCACAGCTGATTAATCACCACAGCGCCCAGCTTACTCAGATGTGTGAGTCACACACGGCTTGGAAAAGTCCCCTCGGGTCATGTCCTGGAGGGACCTGGGGATGCCTAACGCGCCTTTTCCCTGGCGCGTGTGTGTTTGTGCACGTGTGTGCATGCGTGCGAGTGTACATGTGAGAGTATGCCTGTGTGTGATCATGTGCATGTGTGCATCTGTGACTGTGTTTGAGTGTGTGCGAGTTGATGGGACGTTTAGAGTGGAGAGAGCTGCAAAACCCTTGCGTGAGAAATCACCTTCGACTTTATCATGAATGTTTCTCCCCTCGACAGCAGGGTGGAGAACCTACTTTAAGGTCCCCTTGAGCATCTCTGTGAGGAATCAAAGCAGGACCAAGATCATGTGTCCCCGGGGAAAACTGATGGAACGGATTCCTATGCCCGGGTGTTAAAGGCAGCCTGCATCCCTGGGGTGGGCGGCCAGGAAGGGGGAACCTCCGGAGCCTGGAGTCCAGCGCCCAGCACTGGGCCACGCAGCATCCTCAGCACAGTTGGACCCTCCTCTGCCCCTGCCCAGCCAGGGCAGCCTGGCGAAGGCCCTTCTGTTGTTTTGATAATTTATCGTGCACAGTTTTACAGTCTCTATCCCATAACGCAGCACAAGGATAAAAACCTCCAGCAGGACGGGAGGACTTGGAGAGCAAGAGCCCTCCCTCCGCCCGGTGCTGCCGGCCCCTCCCCGCTGTCACCGCTTCTGGTGGTTTCTGCGTCTCTCGGATGAAAGTGCTCACGTCGGCACTACGAAACCTGTTGATTTAAGCGCTGACGGCATGCCTCAGGATAGTGAGAGTTCAGCCTAATTATACTCCACCCCTACCCCAGTCACTATTTTTAGTTTTTCTGTTGGTTCCTTTGTCTTTTGTAACATCAAGCAGTACACATTCGTTTCTTACTGCATTGAGTATACGCCACATATCCAGACCCTCAGGTGTATAAGACGGGGCCCCTAGCCAGTGAGCCCTTCCGTGCCCTATCTACAGGGTTAGCTCCAAATGCCATGAATCAACCGACGGGGACCCTCTTACCAAGACCATGAAAATATGCCCACGTACAGCCAAGTAGCGTGCTCTGAGCTCTGAGCTCATCTCTTATCATACAGCTCACTGTGCTTCCTGAAGTTTCTAATGCCTTTGACTTTTTAAGTATTTGCCTTCTTCATATCCTTTTATTATTTTCTTCAAACTCTAGGATCTGTTCTATTCAGCTGAGGCCTCCTTCCCCCAGAAGCCCCCTGAATCTGCCACGTCTGGAACCTTCTCTTCCTCTTCCTTCTCTTCCTCTTTCTTGCAGTGCTTGAGTATAAACCGAAGTCATTGTCTACAGAAGAATAGTGATAAAATTTTCGAACCCGTACACATCTGCGATGTGTTTAACCTGCCTTCATGTTTAGTGGTAGCTTGGCTGGGTAGGGAATCTTGGTTCAAAGTCATTTTCCTTCAAGACTTGGAGAAACCACACCTGAGAGATCTTACTTCAGACAGATTCTTATCTCCAGGAAGGGGCTTGCTGCGTACCTGCTTTTCTGAAATCCCTCAGGAACGGATCTGGACCCAGATCTTCTCATTCATGGCCCCGGAACTCAGTGGGATTTTTTCAGTCTGAACACTTTTGTCCTCTAATTCTGGAATATTCACAATCTCTTTCATGTAATTCCTTCCACTCTATGTTCTTTTTATTGGCTCCTGCTAGTCACAGTTGGACCTGCTACGATGTTCCTCGAGGTCTTACGATATTTTTTTCTCTTAATATATAATTAAGACTGAATATAATTCAGTCTCTTTTGTTAGTATTTTCTTCTCTGGAAGATTTTCTTGATCTTCCCACCCTCTGTTGATTTTTTTTTTTTTATGTGTTTTGCCTAGCAGCAGCAACATAGCTTTAATCTCTGAAAATACAAAATAGTGGGGCTTATTTCTTTCTTTAAAAAAAGTGTTCTTCTGTTCCATATTTAGCCCTATTTGCTTTGGTATATTTCTCTTCCTTTTCCTCTCTTTTCCTGTGTGTCTATCTTGGTCTTTCCAGTCCCTCACGTGGGTTTTCTTCATGCATGGATACCCGTTCTCAGCCAAGCACAAAGCACAGCAAAGCTGCCCATGTGAGCCGCGGGTGTGGGTGGTCTCACTCAGGGGCCAGTGTGGCCCCCTTCACTAGGCCTGGGCGGTGGGAGGCAGCCACTGTGCTTTGGGGCCTAAATGCAGAAAGGCAGGGAGTGTCGCTTGGGAAACCAGTTTCTGCAACTAGCTGCCTAAGTTCTTTCCAGATTATCTCGCTGAATTTCTCAAGAAAATAATCTTACTTTACGGAAAGAGGGTAGGTAAGCGTATGGGGATTATTTGCGTTTGTTGGTGGTGTTGTTTGTATTAGAAATAAATTCCTAGAAATTGGATATTTTTCCTGGGAGTTGGAGGAATCTTTGATCTTTTAAAAACACAGCATATCCTACAACCATGTCAAAATCCCTTGCAGTATGGAGAAAGAGGATTGAATCAGACAATTCTGTGAAGCCAATGAAACCAGCAGAATTCAAATCCAGACAGAAAACTGGCCCGACCTTTTTAGGTCACTATGAAGCTCAAATTATTATGACCTCTCTGATGAGTACAAAACCACAGTGCTGTTTGGCATGGAAAGACTTGAGCCCAAATGAAACAGAACCCTTTAATTTCCGTGTGTCAAAAGGGGGATGTGGTCTATGCTCAGGTGCGTGTTTCTGCTATTCACGGCTTTCCCTGGCATCTGAATATCAACATTCCTCAAGTTACATGTGAACCCAGATAACTTTGCTTGCTAGTGTGCAATCTTAAAGGTGGAAAATGCCTGAATAGTCACCTCATTTAAGTTCTAATTTTAGAGATGAAGAAACTGAAGCCCAAGGAATTTTTTAAAGTGAAATGTCAAAGGTCACACAAGCAGCTAGTGGGAGACGAAAGAAGGAAGATGGGGTTGCAGTGAGAAGACTTGGGTCTTGCCTCAGTTAGTTCATGCTGCTATAACACAGTACCCAAGGCTGGTAATTTACAAAGAACAGGAATTTCATCCTTACAGCTTTACGGGGTGGGAAGTCCAAACTCAAGGCGCCAGCAGATCTGGTGTCTGGGCTCTGCTTCCAAGATGGCACCTTCTTGCCGTGTCCTCACGGCAAAAAGGAATGAACTCTGGGTCCTAATGTGGCAGAAGAGATGAAGGGCAGGAAGGCAAAAAGGCACTAGGTCACTCGCTTATAAAACACCACTAGCCCCTTCAGGAGGGCGGATCCCTAACAACACAATCACTCCCTGAAAGGCCCCACCACCCAGCACCCTCCCGGTGGGTGTTAGGTTCCCACATGTCAATTTTGGAGGAACACGTACGTCAAACCACAGCAGCTCTGCCCCTACTTTTGCTAGCCTGGATTGGTCACTCTGGCCAAGATACTGGCTGGGATGTATTTCTGGTAGGTTCATATATGAACATGAGTCCTGGTAGCAGAAATTTTGCACGTTCTAAATCCCAACAGAACTTGCAAAATATCCAAATTACCTGAGAAATGTAAGCTTAGTATTCCAGGTGGCCTTTTAAAGGACAAGGAAGACACCCCTGGGCACGTTTGCATAAATCTTTGCAACCATTATTGTCTGAATGTGCAGGTGAAGTTTGTGAGGCCAAATGGCTCTTTAATACTATTCATGAAGCTTTCAGAACCAATTTAGATGGCTCTGAAGAGGAGTCAAAGACTTAGATAATTATAATGCTGTAAGAATTCTAAGAGGCTTTAGAGATTATCCATTCTGATGTCTTCATTTTACAGGTGAAGAACAGAAAGCTTAAGCAGCTTGACCACACCCACAGAGTTAATTACAGGACAGAGGCCAGCACAGCCATCCCCGGAGTGCTGACCAGGGCTTTCCAGTCTGGTACTTTTCCACCCACTGTGCCACATTACCGGCAAAACACTGTCCACAGCCAGGCTTGTGGGTTTCAAATCATGAGAATCCAGATGTGGTTAAATAGCGGCTGACACATTCCCCAAGACTGTTGACTCCAGACACACAGAGATCATTTAAAAAAAAAAGAAAAAACTTAGGATCATGTATGGTCGCAACACCTCTGTGTGATTAACATGCTTAGAAACAAGACATGTGGCTATATCCTAATTAACAATTTTTTAAATTATTCTGGTAATAATGATAAACTCTTCTGAGCACTTTCTGGAACCTTAAAGACGGGAATTTCCTCAAACCAGCTGCTGCAAGAAATTATTTTCATGCCATTTCCTCAGGAATCTGCTCTGGATTCCAATGCTTTATATATATGCTTCATACTTTAAAAAATGTACACTTATTCTGTTATTAACTTTCCTTTATTTGGTTTGCAGTGAAATTTGGTTGGAAAACAAAAGATGATGTTTCTAGGGTTTAATTAATTTGATTAATGGGACTACACAGCACACACTTACATTGGGCATTTGTTCCAGAATAACTAGAAGATTTTGTTAATCTTATAACGAGTGCTCGTCAGGACTCAGAATCTCAGGGAGCAATACCTGTGGACCAGACCAATTGGCACACAACACAAATCAAGTCCCGTTTCCAGCCGTGCAGAACCTTCAGGTGTGGTAACTGACCTTTCGGCCGTTCTGTCTGCTTATTCCTGTCCAGCATTCTTAGGAAGTAACTTAAAATTGACAAGTTATAAGATGGAAATTTCAAAATATGAGAAGAAGAGCTTTGAGAACAACAGGACCCAGATGCTGGTTCTGAGGCCAGAGAAGGCCCGTGTCCCCTGGGCACAGAGTGCCGCATCTGGCCCCTACCATCGGCCCCCACTCCAGCGCGTGCTGTGCCCCCTGGGTAGTGGCAGCCGCGGTGGGCCACTGGCCGTCCTCTGGGCTTGTGGTCACTCATTTGGGAGCTGAGGCTGAGTGGCCAATGACCTCTGGGGTTTGTCCTAGCACCAGCAGCTGCCACTGATAAAATAAAACTTTTCCATGGAATGTGGCTCAAGAACAAGCCATTTAAAATGTCCCTTTGGCTTCAGCAATAGTTTCTGCCTGAAATCTTAGGAGTTCTTCACCAACATGCTGAGCGCATTTCAGATTGCACAAAAGTTGAAGATTGCGCACGTTGTGGTGAGAAGCACGTTAAAAATCTTCCAAGAGCATTCACGTCAATTTCAGTCCCTCCATTTCAGGGTCAGATTTCATCTGGAATTATGGTGCTGACCTTGAGTTATAAACACTACCAGTGCAAACATGCATGTACGGTTACATAACACAGGTGAATAATATTGTTTAAATATTAAGTTTGATTAAAAAAAGCCTCAAGTATGATCCATGGACGCTCATATCAGCATTTTCAAAATTGGCAAGGTGACTTATTTTTGCGGCAAAAGCACTGGTGAGCAGGGAGCTTTGTACTAACCCGATTTCTCCTTGACAGCGTCCGATCTAATAACCTGGCCCCTCAGCTGCCCGTGGAGTGGACCATGTGACCACTGGCTGCAGAAACACACAGACATCACTTGGGTTTGGCCGGGTATTTTGTGTGCACGGGCCACGCCCTGCTCTCTGGGGGCTGGGCACCCTCCCCCAGAGGTCACCCCCACTGCTCAGCAAGGACACTCCCGCAGAGGCATTCTGGCCACCTGCCCCCCACAATTCCAGCAGCTCCAGGAATGCCCATTCGAAGCCAAAGGCTTCTTTGGAAAAACACAGGTTAGACCAAAGCCAGCTGTCATTTGGGCAGTGACCTGATTCAGCACCATGACCAACAGGACTGAGTCAGGCAGGACCTGGTGATCAGGACAAAGTCTTTAGGGAGCCGCCGAACTTGACGGTGGCCTCTGCTCCTCTCGGCATCTTATAACTCCCTCTGGACCTTAACTGCTTTCTGTGTTTGTGGCATTCTATTTTAAAGGAGGAACGAGGTCTGTAAAGAAAAGAGCATCTACTTTCACATCAGCCCCGAAAACCCTGGGAATGAGCCAGTGTACAGGGCAGAAGGATGTGTGTTTTCTGGTGACAGAATGAATAAACTGCATAGCACAGCCTGCCGCAGTCAGCTGAGCCGAGTCTGCACGGCCACCACG
>NW_012149408.1:2399724-2429899 GCF_000956105.1 Propithecus coquereli
GACGATGGGACACCCACGATGTCACCAGCAGCCCTGAGCAGCAGTAAGCAGGAATCCCGCCTCATGCCATCTGAACATCCTGAACTCACAAGTGTTGCAGCAAAGAGGAACGGGAGGAGATAACGGCTGGGTCCTGGGCTGGCCTCCGAGCGAGTGCTTCTCACCGCTGCTCCTTCAGGACGTTACGGGCGCAGGTACAGCCGTGAGGGTCAAAATGCTTCCCCTCGACGGCGAGCTTCGGCAATAAATGAGGATCACAAGTAAGAGCTACTGCATCGAGAGATTTTAAATCAGAGGAACAAAATCCTAGACTCCCTGGACAGAGCTCAACTAGCGAGTTCCAGACTCCAATCCACATTGGATAACACAGTTGATGTTCCCGTGCGAACTCCTAATGGGAAGAAAATACATCTAAAAAGGTTGGGTTTTTGATGAGATTGTTCTCAGCACAGGTACTGGGATAATTGATAAACACGCAAAGTGGATTTGCTTTGCTTCGAACTACCCCTCCCACCCAAGACCTGGAGAGGCTTTAACGACGCGAGTGCTCTGCCGGTAAAGTGCTCGAGAGTGAAAGCACAACAAACCACCTCTGTGCGCAGCGTCTGAAAGTGACAACCCGGAACTAAGGGGGAGCTTAACAATATGTTTGTGACAGATAAGTTTGAATATGCAGGATTGGAAAGATAACATTTCTCCACTGCTTCTTTAATCACAGCCTTGGGAGAGGAGGTTGTCAGTTCTACCTTCACTCAGGAAACCCTCTCATGAAGTCTCCATGAACTGTGACCATGGATGTATTGCCAGAGAGGTTCCCAACTCCCCGACACCACCAAGGCCTGGCCAGCGGTCTCAGGATGGGGCAGAGCCTCGTCCCACGGCCGGTGGTCAGTGTGGTTCCACAAAAGAGGATGGAGTCGGCGGGCCATCCGCTCGGACTCACGTGGCTCCGTCTCCCACTCTGTCTCGGTGTCCCGCATCCTGAGTACAACGCACCCTTCCTTAGCGCCGGCCTGGGCACCAACATCCCTGTCCGTCGTGTTGCTGTTGGACAAGAGCTGTCTGATGGTTTTGTCATCTGTTGTTTGCAACTGGGCAAGTTCAGGGAACACTTGGATCTACCTCTCAAAAAAGCCAAATAGTCCATGGAGCTTAACACCACCCCGTCCCCTGAGCATGGGCCACACACGGTGACGCACTTCCAAAGAGCAGAGAGCCGTAGGGGACAGTAGCAACATCGCAGTGAGAAACCCACAGACACCTGCGAACCAAACAGTCCAGTTACCATCCCAGGGTGTCAAGGGGGTACCTCAGGCCCCTGATATGGTGCAGTACAGGGGAATCTTCACCTTGGTGGCATTTTTTCCCAGAAACCCAGAGCAAACAGGAGAAAAACACCAGAGAAGCCAAATTAAGGGACATTCTACAAAATGCCTGACCAACACCCCTTGAAACCACTCGGGTCATGAAAAACAAGGAAACACGGAGAAACTGTCACAGGGCAGATAGGACTATGGAGACATGGCAAGGACTGTGGTTTGCATGTGTCCCCTCCAAAACTCAGGCTTTGAAACTTAGTGGCCAATGTGGTCGTTTTAAGAGGTGGGGTCTGGGAGGTGGGTAGGCCTTGGGGGGCTCCACCCCGGTTACTAGGATCAAGGCCCTTCAAGAAGAGGCTTCACTCAGCGTTCAGCCTGCTTGGCTCACGCATCTGCTCCTCCACCACGTCCCCTGGAGGACGCAGCGACAAGGCGCCGTCTTGGCAGGGAGAGCAGCCCGCGTTAGATAATCGAACCTGCCAGCACCTCAGTCTTGGACCTTCCAGCCTCCAGAGCAGTATAAATTTCTACTATTTATAAATCACCTGGTCTCGGATATTCTGTTACAGCAGCACAAACAGACTAAGACTAAATGTTCTGTGGGATTCTGGACCAGAAAAAGGGTATAAGTAGAAACGCTGATGAAATGCAAATACCGTCTGCTGTTTGGTCCATAGGAACGCACCAAGATTCACCTCCCAGCCACGACAAATGGGCCGCAGTCATGGGGGGCGTTAACAGGCGAGGAGACGGGGTGAAGGGGGTATGGGAGCGCAGCCAAATGCCCGAGGTGGGCATTTAGGGAGGTGCTCACTCTCAGGGTCACACGTGTGCCAGCCCTGCATGGCCCTGTGCTATCTTTGCAACTTCTCTGCAAATCTCAAGTGATTCCAAAACAAAAGTTTATTAAAGAATAGACTTCAATAAGTCAGGCCCTGGTTGGAATCTTGCAATGTCCTCTTTATGGTACAAAACGACTACATTTTCAGCAAGGGAAGGAGAGAATCTGACAGGGTTGGGAGAGGAGGAGCCTCCTACTGTTCCTGCTGTCCTGAGGTCCACGCGCACCTGCAGTATGACGTGCAATGCAGAGACAGCGGAAACCGGATCCTGGGCATGACGGCCAGGCGGGAGCCCGCTGGGGGACGTGTCCGCATTTAGCAGGACCTAAAGGGATCCCTTAACTCGGGGCTTCATAGACCAACCACAGTGCGTGTGGAGGATGGTTGGTCCACAGCTGCTAGAAGTATATTACGGCTGTAGTTACTGCTCAGAGGCAACCACAGGTGACAACTGCGGGTTCTGATGAGAATGTCCATTGCACCTCCCTCAGGACCTGCATCTGGCTGGATCCTGATCTGTGGCCTGGCACGGCCTGGGCTGGCTGCGATGGCGCTAGTGTCCCGTGGTCCCATGCCTGCTGGCCGGGAGAGCTCTCCGGCCTCACTTACTGAGCACCTTCGTGAACCCCGTGGAGCCGCAGGTCTCTCTCCTCCATCCAGAGCCTTCCACGCCTGCAGTCTCTCTGGGGGAGGAACATTTCCGCCAGCCGTGTCCTTAACAGACTGCGACCAGGCGTGGACACCCCGGAGGGAGGGAGGGAAGTGGTTTAAATTCTTTTCTGGGGGGAAGAGTCACCTCCTACTTGAATCGAGAGCTAAAAAGAGCTCTCCCATGTGTGCAGTGCCACGTAACTTCCGGTGCATGCCACGAGACACCCACGCCTGGGAAACGCAGTTGCCAGTCCTCCTCCCCCCAGGCATGAGAGCCGGGCAGCCGGCCCCCCGAGGGGCCTGATGCTGGTGTTGGTGCGGACACAATAATGAACAAATACGTGTGTTTTAGCCGACAGGGTGAAAAAGAAGATTTCAGATTGGAGAATCTTGCCTGCAGAATAGCTGAATGTCAGCGGGGAGAAGAAACACTGAATAAACCCAAAATATGTTTTCAGGAAACCTGGAAAATGCTTTCTGCATAACATTACATCTCCCTCTGCTAGGAGTGCCAATTTTGAGTTTCTCACTATTTTTATTTTCTTGAGAAATGATCATTTTTATAAATAGCCTTTTAAATGTCAGACTAACTGGTTGAATAATTTATCTCTACTTCTCCTGAATAACTTAACCCTTGCTTAATTTTCTAAAGGGTTGAGGGAAAGAGATTCTCAGAAATAAGCATCCAGAATGCATTATTCTGCTTGTTAAAGGCTCTACCTGTCCCCTCTCCCGAGGGTGGTGGCGGGCTCCCTGCGGCTGGGGGGCCGTCGTCCCTCCGATGTCCTGCTCCACCTTGGCTCTGGTCACTCTTCAGCCACAGCCCAGAACCAAGCGTGATTCAGGCTGTCTAGAACCGCTGAGAAGCAACCAACCGGGGGCCACGGGAGGCTCTCCTCTCAGCCACGGCAAGACCTCGACTCAGACTCCTCAAGGCTGCAGGGGCCGCTGGCCGGCACGTCCACCCTGCGCAGGGGCACGGCAGACTCTCGTCCCCTGGCCGGCTCTGGGCTCCTTTGTCGGGGCCAGACAGAGGCAGCACGTGGCCAGGCGGAAGAGGTGTGGAGGTTTTGTTCGACCTAGACCACGGTCCTCAAAGGGTGAGCCTGGCCTCACCTGGAAGCTTGGCAGAAACACAAACCCTCACCCTCTCTCCAGACCGTGGGTCAGAACCCCTGGGAGTGGACACAGCCGCCAACTCACTCTGCTGCACCTCGCGGGTGAGAACCCGGGTCTGGAACCCTGGTCCCCAAACTTGGCTGTGCTGTTTTTAAATGTGCCGACATCTGGATCACCAGAGACTGTGAATCGGTTGATCTGACGTGTGGCAGGGACACTGGGGTTTTCAAACTGCCCGATCATTCCGACAGGCGGCAAGGTTGGAGAACTACTGATCCGGAACAATCCAGAAGCTCTGAGCCCAGGCCCCTCCCCAACCCGGTGCTGTCCTGTCTTCCAGGGACTGAAAGCTCCGTTTCTCTCTGAGGATTGATACAGAACAGGGTGGGCTGCTCTGGCTGCACCTTGGCGTAATCCTGGGAGATTTCCAAAGATTCTCATTGATTTTCCTAAATTGTTTTCATCGTTATTTCTCAGGCAATACTAATGTGCAACCAATCAGGGTTAGGAGTCAGGGACTAAGCCATGCCCCGTTCTCATCTGGGTAAGATCCTCCTCTCCAAACAACACCTGAAATTATCTCCACAGTCTGATTGGGGTGGGCGTGCCACGCGGGGCACCCTGGGGTGAAAGTGCGACGTTTGGGTCCTGGTTGTCCACAGACCACCCCTCCTGACTGACATTTCAAATGAGCTTCAGGTTCCTGCACCTGTCCTGCGTCCCTGAGTCACAGCAAACCAGCCACCCCCGTGAGAAATGCATCTGCCCCCCACCTGGCTTCCTGGGCAAAGCCCTGGCACGCAGGGCACCCGTGCTTCTATACAGCAGAGCAGAGCAAATTCCTCTCTGTCCTTTAATGCTCCCTGTTTGTATGCAGGGGCATCCCCAATGACAGCAATTTTATGAAATGCCTTAAGATAAATAATCCAAACTGCATTTTAGCATAGCCAGTTTCACCACAATTGAAGTGCCCTGGTGGTTCTAAATCACAGAGAAAATCAAGGCTTCCTTTCCTAAACAAGCATGGAAATTCTCATCCAAAAGCATCTCAGCTCAGCTCTCACTCTCTCCAGGAAGACCTCCCCGATCTCCCCGATGCAGACAAAACTCGTGGTCAAAGGCCTCCCAGCTCTGCAGACCTTTCCTCCTTGTCACCAGGCAGAGCCTTCAGCCGCTGATGTGGGTGAGGTGAATCCTCCCCATCAGTGAGGGCGCAGCCCGGCCACGTGGCTCTCTCGCATCCCCAAGGCGTGGCCCGGTGGCTGGCACAGTTGTTGAACACACAGCGGGATGATCCTCCGACTCCAGAGAGCACGGATCCTTTCCCCATCTTGGCAGCGATCTCTGGAAAGGCAGAGGAGGCTGCGCACGAAATCACAGGCGTCCCTGGGAAACTTAACACCCCGCATGGAAGTTTCAAATCAGGCATGGAAGAGATGTTGCCATTTCGGGAGGGTGGCTGGCTGCAAACCACATGTGGCTGTTCGGCTTGGGTTTGTTCTGTTTGGGGGATTGCTTCTGCTCAAGCTGATCAAGCACAAAGCAGAAAACGTGCCACAATAGTGGGGTTCATGTCCTGCAGTGGGGTCAGTCTGAGAGAGGCAGGGCAGGGAGTGGCCGTAGCTCAAGAGCCTCCGCTGCCTCTCCTGGGCATCCCAGCGGAGCTCCCCTCACCTCGCTTCTGCAGAAAGCGCCATTGCTGGCTTTTTACTTTTCTCCAGGTCCCTAGATGAGAACACAGGGGAACAAAACTTAGATTAGGGAGGCTCATTTTCTCTTTGTGCCAGGGGTTCCCTTTGTCGGATCATGTTCTGACAATCATTAAGTTCAAACATAAATTAATAAAGACCCTTAAAATATAAGATGAGTACGTGTTCAATGATCATTTTGAAAGGATAGAGTCAGACTTTGCATAAAAAAACAATTTTTTGACATCCCTCCCACCCCCCAAGCTTCTGCCAGGGCTGCAGCAATGACCAAAGGAAAGATCAGAAAACATCACCCTTCTCCTCTGGGAGGAATTGTGAAGGAGCGGAAAATAAAAATAGCAGCAAAGCATCGGGGAAATCCTAGAACTAAAAATCAACTCTTCGGCAACCAAAGGCATATTTAAAATAAAACCTCCAGAGTTTGTTATTCAGCATGGAGAGAGTTTTACGTGCGATTTAGGTCCCTGCTGGAGGATTTAGTGAACGCCGTGTGTGGGTGTGATACACATCATAGCAGTACTTCATCATGCTATGACAAGTTACGGAATATTTTTACAGGCATTATCTACCATACGTCTTGAAACAATGTGTGAGGGAGGTATTAGCCTCCTCTAAGGCTCAGTGACATGAAGAATGTGGCCACATCCCCGCAGCTCTGAGAGCCATCGGCGGGACTGAAGCCAGTTCTCTGTCTCTGAATGCAGAGCTCTGTTCACCACCTGCAGCCCCGGGGCCTGCAGCCCCTGGAGCCGGACGCTGGGGTTGGGCTCACTTCCTGGGGCCATCACGGCAAATCAGCACAGCTCGGGAGCTCAGAGACGGCAGAAGTTGATTCTCTCGCGGCTCCAGAGAGCAGCAGTCTTACACCAAGCTGTCCGCAGGGCTGCGCTCCTTCCGAGCTCTGGGAGAGGATCCTTCCTGCCTCTTCCAGCTTCTGGTGGCCCCAAGGGTCCCTTGGCTTGCAGCTGCCTCACTCCAAGTTCTGCCTCCGTGTTTGCGTGGCTTCCCCTTTGTATATCTGCGTCTTTTTCAGTCTCTTGTAAGGACAGTCTCGTTGGATGTAAGGCCCACCCTAATCCAGGATGAGAGCACCTTGATACCGCAATTACGTCTGCGAAGACCCTATTTCTGAATAAGGTCACGTTCTAAGGTTCTGGGAGGACATGAATTGTGGGGAGACACTCTTCAGCCCTCCACCTTCACTCCTGCAGATGGCTCCGCAGCAACACCTGGCCAGTTGTTTGATGCAACAACTGGGTGCACAGCCCAGCAAGGCCGACACAGGGCACTCACCAGCCCAGGGCAGTGCGTGAGTTTCTTGTCTTAAATCAATGATGTTGTGCTGCCTTCACAGGCTCTAAATGCTTGGGCACGAAGAGAAGACAGCCAAGCAACTAGTTTGTGAGGAAAGTGTTTGAACTGCCACCCTGATGGAACAAGGAATCTCCCTGCCACATGCCCTGCATCACAGTGGAGATGGAGGCAGGGCCCAGGCCCTTCGAAGCACACATCAGATTCCCCTGCTGAGGCTGCTATGGGAGGCAGGCGGAGGCTGTGGCTGTGACCCAAGCAGGGCAGCCTGTCCCCAGGCCCACTCGTGGCTAAGCACTGAAGAGCTAGGGCACAGGCGCCAAGGGGCTTCCCCCCCTTGGGGCCCCAGAAGCCATGGGCCAGCTTGGGAGGGGACACCAGGGCAGCCGGGACCACCCAGCAGGAGGGGCCCTCCTCAGAGACCTCGTGGAAGAAGGTGGGTTCTCCTTGAGCCCACCACCCACTTTATAAGAGAGGGAGGTAGAGGGAACACGGACACGACAGGGTATGTAGGGATTTGTGTAGGGCCCTAATGATCTCTCACCATATCTTGGACGACCAGAGCAGAGGCAGGTGCTGGGCAATAGAGCAATGCGTGGCGCCCGAGCCGGCAGCCCGGGCCAGCCTCACGCCCCCACCTCTGGGGCACCCCTTCCTGCCAACGGTCTACGACGAGTTTCCAATACTGCTTACTTCCAAGGCCATGCGGGCTAATGCCATTGATCAGCTCATTGACACGCGATCCAAATCAGCTTTCCTAATAGCCCTAAGACAGACTGTTGCTCTGACCGCAGAGCCTCAAACAAGATGTTGCGACCGTGGGGTGGAGGGTCAGGTGCTAGAAAGGAAGACCTGCTTTAAGTTGGGGGGGGGGCGGCATTGCTCCCAATTCTTTGTAACTGATTGCGTCTTGGAAATATTTCTGGATAGAATTACAACCTTAGCATTCATTTCAACCTTATCAATAACTATGCATTTGGTCTCCTCATGCAAAACTGGGGAAACAAGATGATTGACTTCAGAAAGTGGAACCGTCCAGAGATAAAATGCACATTGACTTCCTCGTACTCCAGCATTGGGCACTGTACATTGGCAGCTAAGATGTCACTCCAAATTTGACCTCGGCTAATCCTTGTGTAATCCTTTCCCCCCTTGTCTTACCCCAGGGCCCTCAGCTCAGGGCAATTTTGCTCCCCCACCCTCCCACGTGGCAATGTCTGGGGACACTTTTGGTTGTCCCGACAGGGATGCTGCTAAACACCCTATGACACAGAGGACAGCCCCCACCACAGAGAATGACCCTGTCCCCAATAGTGCCAAGGATGAGAAATCTGCTCTAACCCCCAAAGACTCAAGTTCAAAGTTGTTACAACGTTTTCAAATTCCAGATTCATTTATCTAACCCAATGATTACCAGCTTACGTATTTCAATAATTATATTATAGAGACAAAAAGAGGCCATTTAAAACAAAGTCCACAGAAGAAAGTAAAAAGAAAGTAAATAAGCAATCACTAACTTTGCAGACTGCATTTATTAAACTGAACAATCAATCTTACCACATCATAGCGTAAGTAAAAAAATAGGTACCAAATGAGATGAGTGTTCTTTTTGACTTTGACTTGTCACCTTGGCATATTCTCTGATGTGTCTCACATTAACCACGGCAGCAAGAGCCCAGACGACATTTGCCCTGTAAATACAATGTCAGTGGGAGGAGAGGCGTATAATTATACCAGGCAGGAGACCGAGCTTTCCAAATTACATGTTTTTCCAGCTTTTCATTTTACAATTTAATAATATCTCCTATAATTACACATTGTTACAGCATGATGTCAGAGACGCACTTCAACTCTTCTCTTTGGAGGGTATTCAGTGTCTGTGCTGCACCCAAATGCTTCCCCAATCTTCAAGATGTTCTAGTCTTTTTATAGATCTAACTAATGAAAAGAGAAAGAAATCGCAAGGCGGCTGCTAAAAAGGGCCCTTTGTGTCGAGCGGTTGTGTTTCCACTGGCGTTTGGCTGCTCTGGCATTGCCCAGAGCCAATGCAAATCTTGCACTGAACATGGTTTGGCCCCTGCAGTGAGAACAGCCCCCAACCCGGGCAGCTCCACAGAGTCTACGCCACTAATCCCTGCCTTGGTGATGCCTCAGCCCTTGTGTATTAGCGTCCTGGGGGGCTGAGGCAAAGCGGCACAGACCACGGGGCTTAAACAACAGAAATGACTGCTCACAATCTGGAGTGGAGACGTCCAAGACAAAGGTGTTGGCAGGGCCATGCTCCTCCTGCAGGTGCAAGGAAAGGCTCTGTCCCGGGCCTCTCTGCCTGGCATGTAGCTGCCCATCTGCTCCCCGAATCTCCTCACATCTTCTTCTCTGTGTGCAGCTCTGTCTCTGTGTCCAAATTCCCCATCTTTATGAGCACACAGATTACATTGGGGAAGGCACCACTCTCACAACCTCACTTTGACTCAGTTACCTCTGATAAATACCCTATCTCCAAATAAAGTCACGTTCTGAAGTATGGGAGGTCAGGACTTGAACATATCTTTTTGGGGGGAACACGATGATTCACTCGGTAACACGCTGCTTTCATCAGTGTGTTCCTGACAGATGCACTGGGCAGAGATGCATTTGCCGAGGGCCTACCCAGCACCAGGCAGACTCCAAAGTCCCTTGTGCACGTCTCAGATGTAACCCCATCACAACCCAAGGCAGAGGGTGCATTTACTCCCACTTGTGACAGAGGGTCCGGTCTGTCCACACAGCTAAGGGGTGTAGAATCAGGATTAAAACTCGGTCTGGCCAATTCCAAAGCCCATGCACTTCCCAGCCCACCTGCCGCTCCCTTGTAATTAAGTCAGATCCGTCTTAATTTAGCTCCTCTGAGCATCTGGGAGCCCTACAGCTCCTCTAGAGAAAACCAGAAACCCCTGTGTGTCACCAACATGTCATCAGGAAACTTGCTTCTACAATTTTATATTTTTAAATTAGGGAACGAGTATAACCCTTCGGCTTTGTAGTTACTTTTCTAAGTCTGGTTATCATGGTATTGGAGACCCTTAGCTCATTATCTATTTTCTATTTTTTAAAATGCAGAATTTCTTGTCTTTGAAGCAGGAAGTAGGGCTGCACAACTCCAGGGGTAAAGTCCCACTGGTATCACCTAGGGGACAGCTCCCAGGGTGAAGGGCATTGCCACATGGACATCAGACACAGGGGGCCCCGGAGGATCCCCTGGTGCTCCGGCTGAAGTCAGACTTCCAGATAAAGCCATCGCTTTCTGTCTTCATTGTTCCTGCTCCCTTTGACCCAGTTCCACTCACCAGTCTAGTAAAAACTTGACTTGGAAGACAGACTTTGCCACACAAAGCAAGATGTTTAAATTCTTTCCTTTTAAATTCCGTCGATGACATAACACTACGCTCACAAAGGAAAAGCCAGTGTCGTGGGAATCCCAGCGTGGCGGGGCGACGGTAGACGGTAGAGGATTGCAGTCGTCAGTGTCTTAATACCCAGGGCCCCTCCCAGGGCAGTGCCATTCATTTCTTCTCACCCTCTGGTACGAGCTGAAGTGTGCCCCCCAAAAAGATGTGTTGAAGTCTTAACCCTGATACCTGTGTATGTGGCCTTATTTGGAAATAGGCTCTTTTATAAGTGTCATTAAATTAAGATGAAGGCATTAGGGTGGGCCTAATCTGAAGAAGAGGAGAATGCCACTTGAGGACAGACACCCAGGGAGGGAGGCTGTGTGACCCCAGAGGCGGAGGTCAGACTGATGCAGCTGCTAACCGGGGACTGCCAAGGACTTCTGGGAGCCACGAGGGGCAAAGAAGGATTCTACTGGAGTTCCAGAGAGAGCACAGCCCTGCCGACAGCTTGATCTGGCCTTCCGGCCTCCAGAACCAGGACAGAATGAATTTCTGTTGTTTTAAGCCACCCAGTTTGCGGTCCTATGCCACGGCAGCCCCAGGAAACCAACACGTGTTCCTTTATTAATCACCTTCCGTGTTAGGCTCCAGCCCAACTCCAGTGGCGAGGCACAGACCCCTTCATTAAACATCAACTCAGATACATTTTGCTAGTGGTAAAAAGCTGAATTCCTCTTTTTCAAAAATACCCCATCGAAAATGGAATATTTCCTCAATATTCTTGCCACTCCATGTTGACCACCTCTTTTATCTGTGAGCTGGGACTTTACATGGGCACATGTCTCCATGCGGGGGGAGAGGGAGTCCCCACGGAGCTGCGGGGCCTAGTGGGGAAGGGCTGTAGGAGACAGGGTGATGGCGGAGGCCTGGCCTCGGGCACCGAGACCCAGTGGCTCTGAGTTTCTGCCTGACTCAACTTCCCCCATGAAAAGAAAAGCACTCAACAGAGAGAGGATATGTGGGCCACGAAAGAGAGTGTGGGCTACACTCCGAGGGCCAGAGAGGAACTGAGAGGGGGCCACAGGGAAAACGGGCAAAACTCTTGGAACCGGCTATAGACAGTGGTTTATAGCATGCTGCTCAATGCCACCAGACCCCCTTGGGAATACTTGGGACCCTGGGGTGTCTAGAAAGGCTTGGTTTTATGGAACAGGAGCATATCTGTCAATATTCTTTAATAATGGCCTTTAATTGTTCAAAAGTTTCAATCTAGAGGAAAAACACAGGCAGGAGGGAGTTCTGATTAACTCTGTTTAACTCTACGAGTGACCCGGGTGTCAATTCTGCAGTCCTGTTTCCTGGTGGAATTTGCAGCTTCCAGTCCATGCTAATGGGGGCAGAGGTGCTGTCCTAGCTAGGCACATCAGTGTTGTGGGACACCTTGTCCCCATCAGGAAAACATGTCTCTGACTCACCACCAAGGCAGAGGGTGTAGACTGGGGAGGGACCCTCGGGTAACCCTGCCAGCACCCTCATTTTACTGGATTGCCATGCCAAGGTCGTCCCCCTCTTAGAACATGCCATCATGCCCAGCCAATTGCCTTTGGCGTCCCAAAGGCAGCGAATGGCCCAGGAGGAGAGCACTGTCCCCTGGGCCATGCAGATCAGCCACGCTGGCCGTTTAAGACACTGTCCATAGCATCATGAGGACACCCAGGGGTGTGTTTGGAAAGGCAGCTGCCGCTCCCGGGAACAGTGAGTTCTGCACACACGTACCTGGAGAGGCTGCTCCTCCCCCTCCTGCCCAGCCTCTCCCGGGAGGGACCCTGTCTGAGCTCACCGGGCAGAATCACGGCCTCCTCCTCCATCCCTGGCACCCAACACATCACGTCAGGGAGACTCGCTTACCCACCTGCCTGCCTAGGGCACAAACCCCAACCTCACTATACTTTACACCTGGGGAGATTTTCAAATCGAGTCTCAGGCAGAACCAGGAGGTTCTAGTTAATTGGCCCCCAGGGAACCGAGCATCGTATCCGTTGTTTCCAAGACACAGGTGAGCCTGTGTATGCACAGGTTGAGAAGGGCAGAACCAGACTATAAGGTCCAAAGTCCCTGATGTTATGTTTTACTCTTTTCTTTCTTGCTTTCTCCCTTTCTCTTTCTTGCTTTCTTTCTTTCTCTCAATTATCAAAGCCTAGCAAAGTCTGTCACACGTAGCAAATGTTAATTGAATGAATGAATGAAGAGTGAATGAAACTTTTACTCATTCCTCAAGTTAAAAGGAAGAGTTAAAAGAGACTCTTAGGGTAACAGGATGAGTTAAAAGGAAGAGTTTTTGAACGACCTGCTCATTTTGAGTATGCAACTATGAAGATTGATTTCCTACCAAATTCTCATTTGCTAGAATTCATCATTTGACATGAAAGGCAAATGCTGTACAAAAGTGGACAACATAGTTTTCACACCTGCAAAATTGGCTAACAGCAGACCTCCTCTGACTCAAACCAAAAATAATTTGCCTTTGGAATTAGATTAAATATGGGAGTTGAAGACCTAAGACGCAACTTGTAGAAAATGGACGCAGGTGAAAACGGGCCAGTGAAAGGCGGTTCCTAGAAAACACGTATGTAAGTGTACTGGGACGTTGGCAAGCTGCGGGGCAAACTTGGTGGTACCAAGGCTGAACTGATCCAGTTCTTTGTGCAGTAAAAGCCCTGGTTAAACAGCAGCTCACTCATCAAGCTTCCAACAAACAACAGCTCATTAAATTTTTCCAACTGGACCCAAACATTTACACAGTAGGGAAAAATCCTTCAGACAAGCCACAGAATGGGAAATAATTTTGAAAATGTGTAAGTAATGGAAGAAAGTAGGAATAGGTTAGGTGACATCAACCAAGGTAGGAGTCCCACATTCCTCGTGGAACTAGATCTAGCAAGAACTCCCAGTAGCCAGAGAGGAAAACACTTGCTGATTGAGTAGACCAAGGCGCCGCGAGAGGAAACCGCCGACTCAGACCGTGGGGAAAGACATCCTAATAAGGAAAACAAGCCTACCAATCACCACTCCATCTTTTTCCTTCACAGGAAAATGTGCATTTAATAATGTTCTTATTTCCTGCTACTTTTTTGTTAAAAATACACTATGTTAAATCACATGCTGTGCTCCCCTAGACTAAAATGTCCTCGAGAAGAGGAATTACTCCGCAAGGCTTGTGAGTGCTGGGCCCAATGCCATTTTACTGGAGAACATAGACCTGGAGTATCTGATTCTGATTATATCACTTATGATAACATATGTATGCATATCATATATAAATAATATTGTGTATTATACATATTACATATTATAGCTATCTATACTTAAATATGCATACATATAATTTTTAAAAGTAGACCATGTTAGAGATTCTAAGTCTCCCTGCCCTTGACTAAGACATTCAGCCTTTTGCCTTTTGAGATAGGTTGCCCCTAAGCGCCTTTGACAGGTGGATAGATGGATGGATGGAAGGATGAATGGATGGGTGGATGGATGGGTGGATGGATAAATGGATCTATCCATGGGTAGACGAATATCTTGAATCAAAGGCCATTTGTAATATAGAAGCACCATAAAGTTTATCATGCTTGTTACAACTACAGTTTATAAAATTATTCCAGCATTTCTCTGGAAGCAGACAGAGAATTAAGAATGAGAAGAGGAATTAAGAATGCGGCAAATTCTCAGCATCAATTTTCTGCTTTAAACTGCCTCAAACCACATCCTTTCACCCAGATTTCTACAAAACTTTTCAGTCCCAAAGTAGTTCTGGGCAGGGTCTCTTTTCTGTTCAAAAGCCTCTTCCTCTCCAGGCACAGATAAGTTAATATAGAGACAAGTTGAGACAAGGAGCCACAGGTGTGGTGTCTGAAGAGTCCCCAACCTCCTCTGTGCCTGAATCCACAACTAGAAGTTCCGTCCCTTTAGGCTAAAGCAGCGGTCCTGAACCAGGGGGCGATTTTGCCCCCAGGAGATGCTGGGCAATGTCTAGAGACGTTTCTGGTTATCGCACCCAGGGCAGGGGATGCCACTGGTGTCTGGTGGGTAGAGGTCCCAGATATGGCTCAACATCCTAGGCTGTATAGGACAGCCCCCACAACCAAGAATCATTTCACCCCAAATGTTAATAGTGCCAAAATTCAAAAAACTCTGGGTTGAATCTTTGAAGCATCCGAAATGAAAATAAAGCTGAAGGTCCATTATTGATATCTTTATGTCACTAAGGGAAGAGCCACAAATATGTGAGTGACTGATATGTGCTAGGAATTTTGGAGATGTTATATCGAATACTCAGAAAAATCATTGTGAGCAGGTACATCCTCATTGCATTGATGAGGACACTTAAATTTCACAGAAGTTAAATAACCTGCCCCAAATTAAGTAACTCTTTAAGTGGTGCCCAGAAAACCAACCCAACAGACTACTCACCCAAATCTCTACTCATATGGAAAAGCTTTGCCAGAGCATGAGAGATGCATGTTCAAGAGGAAAAGGAAGAACAGGCCCACAGCTGTGAGTAAGCTTACAGAACTGTGTGTGTTAACACAAAAAGTAACAACTCCAAGATGCTACATAAACTCACCGATGACGTTGTCAATGCTACTCTTGTGGGAAAATAGGCTGTCTGGGGCACATTTACGAACTCGCCATCCAAAAGGACAGTCATATCCTTCTGGAAACTACGCCTCATCCATGTTTCACGTTCAGTAATCAATCAACAATTGCTTGTGCAATTAATTCAAAAATCTTGGTGCTCTAGTCAAAGACAAAATTTGGCTGAATGGATCACGGATTTTTCCATTCTTGACAACGTCTATATTCAGATGTACTTGGCCGGGAAGGATGGAGGGAAGGAAGGAAGGAAGAAAGGGAGGGAGGGAGGGAGAGAGAGGAAATTCAATTAAACTGGTAGCAGTTAAGCTCAGTTTAGGAGGCAATTGGACCCTGGGCAGTTACACTTCAGAATAAACAAACAAGTTCACTATTTCAAGGAACTATCCTTAAGACAAGGTAATATTTTCAAGCTTCTTTTCAAGACTTTCTGTGCTTACATATTTCTGATTTAACAAATAGAAATATTAAATCTGGATATTTTAATACCATTCCCAAATCTGAATACATATGAATTTTACTGTTTTATAAAATTCAGCAAACCCTGGACCTTTAAGAAATGATCCTTTGACATATCTTCACGACCTCAGACTCTGTGACGCTTGGAAGTCGTCAGGAGGCGGGTCCCATCTCCTCTCTGCATGCAGGCTTGTTCTACGCCACAGGCACAGCTCTGGTGCACAACTTGTAAAACAGCCCGTCTTGGTTCCACTCTTGGCCAGCCCGCCACTCACCCCTGCACCACCTGGAGGGGTCCCCGGGCTGGGCCGAGGAGGTATGCGGGAGACCGCGCTGGGCTGACCACCAGAGGCCCGAGGAATGGCTTTTGTTGCAGCCTCTGAAGCCATTCTGGGAAGGTGCTGCCACGTAGGAGCCTGTCCATGCAATCCAAGGGTGGACTAGAAGCGTTCTCGAGGCTCTTCAGCTGGGACACTGGATGCTGGAAGACTGGCGATGACTGTCCGGGCCCCAGGGGCAGCCGGCCCTTGTTTGGCTGGCTACTGCCCTCCCCTGAGTTTGCGCTCCCTCCTTGCTCCTCTCCCAGAGCCCCTGGGGGTGGGCCCTGCCCCCCTTCATTAGGAGTTGCGGTGGAAGGGCCGTCTCAGCCCCTGGGGTGCAATTCCCCTGCTGAGGGTCCTTTGGCCAAGGCCTCCCCTCTGCTCTGCGCCTCCTCCACTGAGACCGCAGCCCGGTCCTTAGCGCGGCCCTGCAGTCCCCACTGAGCACCTCCGACACCAGGCTCTCTACTGGGCATCGAGGGGCACAGGGGAGAAGGTGAGACCTGCTCACAGGCAGCGAGTAGGACCAGCAAGAATAAGCAAACCAGCTATTGAATGGATGCTCTCAGATAGAGGGGTGAGGACAGTCTCACAGGCCTCCCCTTCCCGCCCCTCCTATCCCAGGTCCCTCTGGTGTCTCCCGAGTTCCAGTGCCACATCCTAGCTAAGGAAACCTAGTGGTGCCAGCAAAACAGGAGGCAATTTAGCCTGTTGTATAGATGGTTCAGTCTCACGCCCGCCTGATGGGCCGTGAGAGAGGGCAAAGGACGGCCAGGAAATAAGTCCATATATTAGGGCTTAAAAAGCCCCTGTATAGCCATCTGGGGGCCTAATCACAGTGCATGATGGTGTCTCTTAGGACAAATATAGTTTGTTCTCTAACAGACCTGAAAGTGAGGCCTGGGGACACCGCCTGTACTTTACACCGTCAGCTACAACTAGCCAGGGAAGAAGATTGAAATAGAAGCCACAGCCGTCTAGAGTAGGCAAGGAGTCCGTGCTCGAAGATCTCTCCCTTCTTCGTTGCACAAAATGCCACCTGGCTTGACAGACTCATTAGGGAGGTGCATTTGTCTGCCAGGGCTGCCATAGCAAAGTGCCACAGAGCCGGGGGCTTGAACAACAGAAATTGATTGTCTCACAGTTCTGGAGGCTAAAAGTCCAAGATCAAGGTGTCTGCAGGGTTGGTATCTTCTGAGCCTCTCTGGGTGTAGACGGTGTCTTCTCCCTGTGTCCACGCATGGCCGTCCCTCTGGGCCTGTCTGTATCCTCATCTCTTCTTGTAAGGACACCGGTCAGATTGCATCAGAACTCCCTCCCACCCCAGTGACTTTGTTTAACCTTAATTACCTCTTTAAAGGCCCTATTTCCAAATGCAGTCACATTCTGAGGTGCTGGGGGTTAGGGCTTCAATATGTGACTTTGGGGGCTGTGCAATCCTAGCTTTAACAGGGGAAATTGTGCACATGTATCTCTGGTTTGGTTTGTATTTCAGAGGCGCAGTCTCACTCTGTCACCCCCGCTAGAGTGCAGTGGCCATTCGCAGGCGTGATCACCGCGCACTGCAGCCTAGACCCCCTGGGCTCAGCTATCCTCCTGCCCCAGCAGCACAGCCGGGACCACAGCCCACATCTCTGTGCCAGGCTCATGCACGTTTACCTTGGGAGGTGGGATGGACAGCATGTCCCTCCCCCTGACCTGTGCTTGTTTAAACGTGGTTGAATAATGCAAATGATTGGCACTCCTGGGAGACCACAGGTAACTGAGAACGGCCAGGCCTGCATCCCAGTCAGCCTGGAACTGGCTGGGGCAGGAACAAGCAGGCAGCTCAACACGGGCACTTGGTGGGAATGAAATGGACGCCATCCATCAAAAAGGCCCCGTCCCTCAGCTGCAGCAGCTCCTCCACCGCCCCCACCCTGCAGGAAACACACACATCCTCACAAACACTCGCCCTGCAAGACGACAGCCTATGTTCTAAATCCCTCTAGCTGAAGACCAAAGTGCTGTTTATATAATGAGTTTCAAAATAAAAGGAAAATATTAAAAGACGTTCTTCATGAATTCTGATAAGGACATTATTCTGTTCAGAGGAATCCTAATTATAAAACTACACAATAAACCTCAATTCCAACAGAGTTATTCCTCTCTATCGGCCAGATGGTAATTGCTTTTAAAAAATATATGTGTACAACTTGTGTCTTATCTGTTTTGAGAAAGTAATATCTATCTTTTTAGATTACCTAATTTTTTATTCAGCAGAGGCTAACTCTGAATAAATCTCTTTTCAAAAACATTGCTGGCCTAGACAAAAAAGCACTGTAAAAAAAAAAAAAAAAAAGAATATTTTCTCAGAAGAGATGAGATTGCAAAGTGGTAAGATTCAGAGGGAGCATCATCCTCTCTCCCTCCCCGGCTACTTGGAATGCACAGAACAAACGAAGCTGCACCCACACATGCCGGCAGGGCAGTGGACGGGGCGGGCTCCGGGCAGCTCACACCCCAGGACGGGGCAGGGGAGTTCTGGACATTTCAGGGATAACTTGGTGTGATTGCTCCTGAGGTCTTATCGGGACTATTCCCTTTCTTTAGAAGACGACCTCATGTCCAGTGTCCAGCCACAGCCCAGAACACTGCTTTCCTGCTCACAAATGTTTCACAGGAACGAGCATCTTGTGGTGTGTGCACAGGGAAGGAGCTTCCGCTTTGTTAGTGGGGATGATGTAGACTAGAATTCAACACTGCAGACCAAGGCCTGTTAGAAAGGAATGAAATCAATTTAGCATTGTCTAAAAAATGAAATAATAGAATATCTTAGATTGGATTAGGGTAGGGCAAATGAGAAAATATCACAGTGCTTTGGGCATAGGAAGGGTAAGTGCTGGTGTGTCAAACTTTAACCCTTTCAGGGTCAAACGATTTACTCTGGTGCTCACTCACCAGTCTCCTACCCTCTGGATGGAAAGGGTTCGTGCTGCCCCGATGCCATTTTGTGCTAAGACAAAAAGCACTGGAAAGGTCTGGAGGGTGACTTACACAGAGAGTGTCACATCCCAAGGAGGACTGGGCAGTTCTGTGGGCGGATCCGCCGGTCAGATGGTGGAACAGCCCGTCCCTGCTTGGGTGCCACAGAGCAACAGCCGAGCGATCTAGTTTTGTTGTTGTCTCAGGAGCTGGCTTCAAGAAAGGGCGATGCGAGTTTGGGGCAAAGAGGAAAAGAATGTCACAGTATCAATGGCACTAACACATACCCCCTTTCAAATGTGAATATGGGACATTTTAGACATTTCCAAAAAGAGTTCATTTGCGTCCAATGAAGTACTATAGATTTTTCTAGTCTTTGTGCCTGTGTGTGTTATAGCCCACTCACATACTCCATGTGTCCAAAACACATACGTATTTACATACATGGTTATAATTAAATTTTTTTTTCCAGACAGGGTCATCCTGTGCGGCCCAGGCTGGTCATGAACTCCCGGTGTCATTCCATCCTCCTGCCTCAGAAAATTTATATTTTTAACAAGATAAAAGACAAAACGAAACTCACCACCACTGCTGCCCTAAAAGAAATATCTGGGGACTCCAGTCACCAGCATCCCCCACCCCATATATCCAGCTAAGCAACTACGCTCGCACTTCCGAACACTGTGGGATCCTAACAGCACGACGGGACAGGAACTGCGCGTACCTCAATCGCCACTCTGCGTTCCGCTGAAATTACCATAATTTGACACATTAAGTCTTCCCATCTTTTTTCTCTTAGTTGACACTTAATCTAAATTAAGCTAGAATTAAGTTTTTTTCCTCCCCACCCTCAGCCCTCTCTGTGTATTTGAAAGAATTCCGTGCCTGGGCTCTCCTGCCGGCTGACTTGTCCATCACACACTAAGGACAACACCCTTCCCTAAACCCCGTGTCAGGATTCCAGAAGACGTCCGAGCCCGGTGAAGCTGTGGCATTGCTGCGGTCTTGCTGCAGTCACGACTCGTCCCACTGTGGGGCGATCAGTGGTGGCTTCTCTTCCACATGTTGCCTGTCGGTGCCCTCACATCCGCCAAGCAACGTGGGACGTCGCAGGAGCTGGCTGCCTGAGCGCAGACACGGCAGGAGTCCCCCTCTTCGAGAGCAAATATGTAGGATGGCGTGGGTCGTACACAACTGAAACAGCAGCGACCACAACAAAATGACGGCTCACGTGAGAACTGGTGCAGCCCCCATGTGTCGCACCTGAGTCTGCACAGGAAAAGCTGCACACATTCCTTTCTAGAAATGCAGTATATTTGGTGGGAATTGCTCTGATTAGGACACAGGCTTTTCTATTTAAATATTCATTCCTGGATTAATTTATTTATGCACATGTTCAATCGTTCAATGAGAATGTATTCAGAAATGCTATGCACTGAACAAGACTAAATTTAACCTCACATCTCTCTTGAAGACATTCATTGTATGTATTAAAATTAACCTCTCTTCCTCTCTCTCCACCTCTCTGTCTCTTTCTTTTTGTTTCTTTAACTTTTAGTTCTGTGGTGCAGGTTGCTTTTCTCAAATGTTAGGCGGTATTTTGTTTTCTGTGAATATTTAAATGTTTGGAATCCCTGCTCCCAGTTGGGGAAGGCAGATTCTGACAGTCTTGTCTTCCATGGTGGAGGAGGAGGGGCACACCCGGAGGACAGAACTGGTGCTTGTCATCTGGGTGAGCGGCTTGCAACTCAGCCTGGGGTCCGTAGCTGCACCCACACTTTCTCCTAAGGGTGGTGCGTCTCCAGCTGTGGCAGAGTACTCCTGCTGTGGACATTCTGGGCTACTTTCTCTGACTACCTGCTTCTACCTGCTATTGTCACTCAGGGATTCCCCCAAATTTCAGGTCCACGGGTAGGTCTCTGTCTTGTTTTCTAGCAGTTTTGCTAGTGGGAATATAAAATGGTACAATCAACTTGGAAAAGAGTTTTGAAGTTCCATATAAAGTTAACCGTATACCTAGCCTTTAAAGTAACCATTCTACGCGTCGGCATTTAGCCAGGGTAAGTGAAAGTAAGTGTTCAGAGTACTTGTACACAAGCGCTCATAGCAGCTGTGTACACAATAGTCAGAACCAGAAGCATCCCAAGTGTTCTGCAACAGGAGGAACACATCATGGTATATTCATACAATGGATATTACTGACCAACAAAAACAAACTGCTGACACATGCAACAACATGGACTGATCTCACCATGAGATTATATATTGATTACATATTGATTAATGGAAGCCAGATATATTATGAAAGAGTACATACTGCATCATTCCATTCATGTGAAATTCAGAACCAAGCAAAACTAATTTATGGTAATAGAAATCAAAACAGAGGGTACCTCTAGTGAAGAGGGGGAGTGGGCTTGACAGGGAAGGAACACGAGGGAACATTCCAGAGTGATGAAAATATCCCATGCCTTAATTGGGGTATAAGTTACACAGGTAAAAACATTTTTCAAAACCCACTGAGTTGTACAATTAATATCTGTGCCCTTTACTCTATGTAAATTCATCCTCTATTTAAAACAGTTTTTAAAATAGAATACTATTTTGAGTACCAAATTTGCAGAATTTATTTTTTAATTATATTTTTCAAACTGACATGGGAGCAACAAGACACTTACTGACATAAACTGCTGGAAAGACAAATAGCAAAAAGCTTCCAAAGATTCCATTATAGTCTAATGCTTTAAAAATGCTTAATATAAATATAATACATGTTCTCAGTTTCAACTAATTATACTATTTCACTCACCACCCCACAGCTGTGTCAGGAAGCAGAACTCACTTTCTTCCTCAGAATACTATACTTGGCCCTATATTTAGACCTAATATTTAAGGTAGCACAGAATAGAGACACTACCTTGACACGCAATATCAGCTGTCATTTTACACTTCCACACAACCAGAAAGTAACTGTCTTTGCCTGAAGCAAAGATGAAAAGGACAGAAAAATGAGATTATTATCTCTAGAAATCTCTTTAGGACCAAGCGGTTTCTTCTTCAGAAAGGAACGCATGACTCATTTCATCACTCAAGAATTCCTTCAACTGCCAGAGAAAATCTACACTCCATAATTACAAAAGCCATCTCAGGTCCCTTCTTCTCTGCTCAAAAAGCTAAGTACAGCATAGCCCAGGAGGAGCTGCTCAGAGACTGTCAGGAAGGCAGTGTGCACAGGCCTTTAGGTTGTCCTCAAACCCACCGTGTCTGCACCCGGCCACCCGACACCCGCAGGTCGTGCATCAACATGGAGCTGTGCTGCGGCACTGGTTCCTGGCCGTTGCTGCAGCGGCAGAGGCGGGGAAGCCACTGTGGATTCGAGCAGCCGGTGGGCACAGACAACAGCACAGCCCAGGGCAGGCTCAGCCTGCGAGGCTGGCAGCTAAAACCTCAGGCCAACTTCCCTCTTTTCTTTCAGATGCTTCAGCAACCCATTTCTTTTTCTGTTCCTTGAGCATTTCAGCATCTTTACGACCAATTAGTTGAATTACATCTCTTCTGCTGAAACACCTAGGCTATTTCTGTGCTATGATTGAACCCTGACTAATTCAGGGCTTCGTTCTAGGAGTGGTTTAAAGATTGCAATGACTACTCGACTTTGACCTTAAACCTAGTAATGGCGTCAGTGCCGGTGGAAAACAGGAGAAACTTATAGTTAGTGTAAGGCAGTAGCATTACAGCCCCATAACTGCCACCACCTGTGGTTGCCTGGGATGAAGGACACACTGAAAGGAAAGCTTGGGGACAGTGAGTCACTGCCGCATGTGACCGTATCGCGGGATGGAAGATGACGCGATTTGGAGGCTGGGCTGCTTCCGGCTGCAGCGGCAAAGGACCAGGCTGTAGCTCAAGTCAACAGGAGTCAGAGAAACGGTTTTTATTTGCCAATTTAAAAAAGTAATTAACTTTTAAAAAGGGAGACAAGAAGAACAGCTGTAATCGTTTGTATATGGCAACCACCTTGCAACCAGGACGGAGACAGGAATAAAAAGAGTCGGAACAGGTGAAAGATTCCGTGAGTGCCCTAAAAGATGATCTAACTCAGAGCTGCAGGACTGACATGGCTGAAAATCGGTTCAAAAATTTGATTCTTGAGGTTGGAGAATTATAAAGTGCATCGAATTCACAGCTTTGCTGAGCCTCTCGTGTGAGAGTTAGAGCCAGACGAACGGGAATGAGTCCTTTGGGTTGACCCGGGAACCTGCGGCCCACACACGCCTTTGCCCCCTCAGCAGCAGAAGCAGTTTCCCGTGGCCCAGCCGGAGACTTGCCTGGCTTTGCCCGAACACCCCCTGCTAATCCCACCCCAGGAAGCTGCCTTGCAAGGGAACGCCTTTCCCTCCGCACGCACCCGCCACTCCTCACGGCCACCCAACCAGAGCCCAGCACACCCTAAGAGGACAAATGCCACGTCTGACCCAAGAGGAGACAGCTTGTACCCCAAAGAATTTATCCAGGCAGGGCCCCGCGCCCCAGTTGAAAGGGCAGAGTGGAGGATCGCTCCGTGCGAGCGGGAAGAAGAGCCTGACAAAGATGCGTGCGTGCGTGCGTGCGCGATAGGAACGCCTTCATCTTGCAGTTCTGCTCTCTGAAGGTGGGCTAGTACGTCCACTTGGGAAAGTATGTGTGGCAGAGACTCTAACAGGCCCCAGTGCCCACATGTCCCTCTTTGTTCCTAGTGGGTTTAAGCTGGGCACGTGCAGTCCAGCTAAAGACCACATTTCCCGGGCTCCTTGGAGCTCGCGTGGAACAGAATAATGAGTAAAGGGGTATATGTGACTTCCGGGTCATTTAATTACAGTCATTGTCTGAATCAGGAAAAGGCAGAAGCCGGAGCCACTGTGGAGGCTGTGTTAACTCCCAGTCCTGTCACATAGACGTGATAGCTTTTTGTTAAAGCAACCAAACCACTGTTCTAACTAATACAAAATGTCTTAAGTTAAAATATAAATACTCCTAGGGAACTATACATGATTTAAAATTTTACTTGAATCAGTTTAACCTAAGTATTTTGTTCCAGACTCTTCTTCAGTCAAAGGCGGCCTGGTGTTTGGAATGCCACTCACCGCCCCCGGACTCACGGCAGACATCATAATTGATGAGCATGTTCTCCTCTAAGACAACACCAATCCTTCTCGATACAGCGCCGCTGGCAGCTTCTACTCATCTATCCACGTTGGCGAGGAGATAAAATCCACTTGCCGTCCCAAGCTAGGGTGGATGGAAAACAGCAAATGGGGTGGTCACTGAAGCCAGGCTTTGGGAAAGCAGGAGCAGCGAGAAGGCACGTGCATCAGTGGGTGCCGGACAGTAAACAAGGACAACGACAAACAGGTGCGGGCCGTGTCCTCTGCGCCGGCACTGCCCCAAGCAAGGGCAGCCTCCGTTGGATAGCAGGTGTATACATCAGAGTTCTTGCTTACAAACAACAGAGTTCATCCTAGCTATTGCAACCAAAAAGGAATGTATAGGTGTCACCTGAAGGATCTCAAGGAGAGTTGGAGATTTGACTTGGAGGCTACATAGCCTGGAATGACCTCAGATTATACCACTGAATTGCCCCAGGGAAGACCCCTGCTCTAGCCCAGGAACAAGCACTCTAGACAGAACCATCTACCCCAGCACAAAGCCCCGAGAAGACATTGCCGCTGCTCCCTCTGCAAGCCACTGGCCCTCTACCCACCCGCCAGGGCGAACTCCCATTGATCTTCTCTCTTCTAACCTAAAGCTCTGCTCTTGGGCCTCCGAAGGGCTGAGAGCAGGTCACATGCCTATGCCTGGGGCCAGGGAATCTGGGCAGGCGAGTTTCTGGCTTCTAGGAAGTGAAGATAAGAAAGAGATGTATCGGTATCCATTGTTCCCTAGCAAATGGCCCCAAACATCATGGCCTAAATCAACGATATTGTTTCCGAGCTCTCACAGTTTCTGTGGGTGAGGAATTCCATCAGAGCACAGTAGGGATGGCTTGTTTCTGCTCCACAGTGACCGGGGCCTCAGCTGGAAGCCTCAAAGGCCAGGGGCTGGAATCCTCTGCAGACACTCACTCACGTGTCTGGCGGTGCCACCGGCTATCTACAAAGACCTCCGCTGGCTGGTGGCCGGAACGCCCACATACAGCCTCTCCATGAGGCGTGGGCTTCCTCTCAACATGGTGGCTGGGTCACCCAGGAAGTGTCCTGAGAGAAAGCCAGTGAGAGCCGTGTCCTCCGACGACCCAGCCTGAGAAGTCGCATGGCTTCACTGCATCCCTTCTCCACTGGGCAGAGCAGGCAGAGCCCCACCCGATTCAGGAGGGGATGTACAGCCCACCTCTCCGTGAGAGGAGCGGCCATGGGGGCTAGGACGGATCTATCAGCGTGATCATCTTTGGAAAATACAATCTGCCTCAGGAGGGAAAGTCTCCAAGTATGGGAAGGGTGTGCTGGCGGTGCTAGTGGACGACAAGCTTGACAGAAGCCCCTCCGCCATCCCATTCAGGTTGGCAGCGCCTGCCTGACACTCCTGTCCCACTGCCCCTCTGTCTATCCTGGCCCTCCTCTCCTTCCTCTCTCCTTCCTCTCTCTTTTCTCTCCCCTTCCCTCTGCCCTTCACCCCTGCAGAAGCCTGTGGTGCCATGAGAACAGCCCTGGAGGAAGCACCACGACGGGGGCCAGGCTCCCTCTCCCACGGCCTCCTGTGTGACTCTGGGCAAGATACCGACTTCTGGGACCTCAGATGTCTGGGCTGTAAAATGAAAGACTGGGCATCCATTCAACCACATAACAAAAATGTGTGTGTGTCCATCATGTGTCTTGAACAAATGCAGAGGAGAGCCTGGTTCCTCGACGTCTCCTAGAGCGATTTTCTCTGGAGCTGTTAGGGCATGATAAAGACGTCCTCCCTGGAACCGGAGCTCCAGGAGGGAAGGGGGTTCTTCACTGCTGTCTCCACAGGGACTGCAGGCAGCAGGTGCTCCTGTACAACGATGTAAGCACCGTCTAGAGACAAAGCTGTCTGGGGGCAAGTCCTGGCTCCGCTGCTACTCACTGCATTATTCTGGGCCAGTAACTCAGTTTCCCTGTGCTTCAGTTTACTCATCTGTAAAGCAGGGATAAGCACAGTACCTGCTTAATAGAGTGGTCATGACTAATTAATGAGTTAAGATATACAGAAAGTGCTTGGGGCGGTGCATGAGATATGCTAAGTGACACCTAAGTGCCAGCCTGGATGATGGGAGGTGAGTGGCATAAGAGATCATGTGACCTGGTAACGTCACAGATCCATGCTGCGCTGCCGTGCAGTGAATTCTTTTAGCAGGAAATGGTTTTGAATTTTAACAGTGATCTTAACACCTTAGTTAAGAGAATAAACAACACGTACAAATTCAGGGCAGGTGCTTTGAGGTGGTGCGGTTGTGTCTTGGTGACTTTAGGAGATTGGGACCAGCTGGAAGAATGGGAGGCAGTGCGCGGAGGCAGAGAAGAAATGCGCACACTTCTTGTCTCTTGTCTCTCGTGACAACGGCAGCTGGAGACAGCCGCACCCAGACCGTCCATTACCTGCTCAGGAAAGAGTCATCGGCAGGTGCGACTTAATCTCAGATGATGGGGCTCGGGTGTTAACAAACTTCCCTTCCTTTCAGCTAGAGCAACCATTTCCCATGCCTACCTCGTCACTACTTGAGAAGGTAGAGGGAGCTACAGACCCAAGGTTGTCCTTAGAGATTATTTTATTTAACTAAATGCATATAATTCAACTGTCCCAATATTGTAAACTTAATCTTCAATAAGATGACTGTTTAAACTTCGGTAACAATCTTTTTCATTATTACTGTAATACATTTCTTTTCAAAATATTTTAAAATCAAATAAAAGAGAACAATTATAACAGCAAAATGTAACCTCTACACACTGCTGGGTTGGGTAAGTATCCCTTCATTCCTCTGGTGAGGTGGAACTTTCCAAAATCTTCTGGGATAGGAGAAGGAGGGGCATTTGCAAACCACATGGGCCCTCCTGTGGTGGTCTTACTGTCCTGAAGCAAACGTTTGGATCCATAGACTGGGAAGGATGGGGCAGGGGTAAGTAGAGAATACCTATCTGTGATACCATGATAATTGTTATTATTCAAAATTGCCCCTCCTGGCCTTGTTTCCTCTGCATAGCTTCACGTAGTTGTAGCTACGGTGTGGAAATAACTTTGTACTTTCCCTTTTCACCTAAAGTTATTATGTAGATCATAAATATTCCCACATTGCTATATACTCTTCGTGACTACAATGCTATTGCTGCATAATATACTCTCAAGTAGATCAGATGTAATTGACTAACACCCCCCTCGTGTAAATTTAGGTTGTTCCCAAGTTTTAGCTAAAGTTTGGCTTTAGCCTTTCCAAGATCCTCTAGGTGTGACGGGTAACAAGTGAGGCCACTACCGCCTCTGTCAGCCGGTTCTGGTTTGGCCTCTTGTCCTAGAACCTGCATTAATTGTGACACTTTGACCTTCAAAAAATATCTACAACCAGGTAAGTTATGTGATCACCCCAGCAATAATGTGATTCAGAAACAAAGGCCTCACAGCTGCCTGAGGTTTTGGCTAAACCATTCCCAAACCATAGCTAATGACAACCCCATTTCGGGTAGGATTGGAGGCCATCACTGCTACAAAGAGTTTCCCCGAGGCCTCACTCAAGGTCGGTTGGTTCTGAGACCTTGACAATTACACCGGGAGGAAGCTCTCTCACCTCCTGGACTGATCCCACACCTGGGTCCGAGACCCGCAGTGCAGCACCCCTGCACAGCAGCCATCCAACTGTGAGCACAGAGCCTGGTGGGGCAGAGGGTCCGAGCGGGTGTGGGTCCCAGCTGAGACTCAGTTTCTTCACCAATAAAATGGGTCAGATAAAACCTGAGAGGGCTTCTGTGGAAGTTAAATAAAACATATAACATCTGCCTACCCTCCTTCAACGTCAGCTTTCGACCTTTTTATACTCCCTAGTCCCTTATGTTAAACAAACTCACCCTATCTTAAAAAACTGTGCTGGATGGAATGGAGTTACCAGACAAACCAAAACAAAACAAAACATGAGACCAGGCCGAATAGCCCTTCAGGCTGTTGCAGCTGAGATTCCATCACCAGCCACTGGTCTCACCCAGCCACCGCCTTCATTCCACCCACTTGAAAACGAAGGGGCCCCAGGCCTCCACAGACGCACCTGTCAGTCTCGTCACCTCTCTGGGTGCTCCAGGAGTATAGGTATCCCCTGCTTATTCACCACTGCTGTCCTGTCAGACAACCCCAAGACACCGAACCCCAGACCCTTGGGGCCGTAAGGGTCTCCACGGTGGGCCTGAAGAGTTATTTTTCACGGTGAAAATTTCTAATAATTTGGGAAAGGTAAAAATGTTCAAAGATGTTAAGAATAAAGTCATTGTGGTGGCCCTGGAAATGAACAGGTTTTCCTGACTAACTTAGATGTTCCCAGTTAAAAGTCAAACCATGAACAGCAGCAGTGAAGTCTAGAATCCTAAGCCATTCCGGTTTATGGGGTAATTTTTCCTCTATTTCAGCGATCATCACCATGTTTCACCATTGCGCAGCTCGGACACACACACACACACACACACACACGCACACACACACACGCCTGGCAGGAGTCAGGATGCTCCTGCAAACATGGAAGCTTCGCGGGTCCCCGGGTTCTTCCAGCTTCTGGGGATCTGGACCTGGGTTTTGCTTGAAATTAACCAGATTAAAATAAGAGTTTCGATGGGTTAAAGGAAGAAAGGGAGGACAGGGACGGAGAGCATCCAGGTGGAAGGCGGACCCCGTCCCCTTCCGCGGGCGGTCCCGGAGAGTCAGCCGCGGTACCGGCACTCGGCTACAGAGGGGGCGCCCCTGCTCCCCAGGGCACCGCCGACGCCGGGTTGATGTGTTTCTCTGAGCCTTTTGGAAATGAGCCACGAGGCAGTGCTCGGCTGGCCCCTCTCCCAAGACCCCTCTTCGGAACGCAGAGACCCCAGCGTGGCGGGCGGGAGGGAAGGGGGGTCGAGGAGGAGGACAATTGGCTGAACAAAAGTCACGACTCGAGGGGGCTATTCTTTAGAGGTTTACGGCGGGCACGCTTCCCGCAGCCTACCCCCGCGGCCCCAATTCTTTGATCGGTCCTTAAGAAAGCGTCCCCGCCGCTTGTCCCCGGCCCTAGCTGGCCCAAAACTGCTCTGCGGGAACACCGGGCTCCATCTGATGCGAAGGAATCAATACACAGGTTGCTTTCCACCCTTGTCCTCCGGCTTGTTCTAATGAGGTTAAGTGGGGTCTGAGGCTCGGGCCGGGATCGGGGCAGAAGACCCAGTGCCTCCGAGAGCCCCCGAGCGCGCGCAGGCTCACCCCTTCCCCGCCGCCTCCCGGCCGCCTGGGCTCGGGGCTGGCGGGCCCGGCACGCGGCTCCCCCGCAGCCCCGGCGCCCGCGAGCCCCGCGCGCTCCTCTGTCTCCCCCCAGCGGCCGTGCGCGTGTCGCCGCGAGAGCGGGCGGCGGGGGCGGCTCGGCGCAGGCAGGCCCGCGGCTCCGCCCCGCGCCCCCCCTCCCAGCCGGCAGTGCCGCCCCCTCCGCGCCGCGCGCGGCTCAGACGGAGCAGCCGCCTCTGCAATGTCAGCAGCCGCAGCGGCGGCGGCGACGCGAGCGGCAGCGGCCGGGGCCCCGCGGTAGCCGCCAGCGCGGCACGGCCCGGCAGACGCGTCAGGCGCGAGCCCGCGGCCACCTCGCTGCCTCCGGGGCGCTGCGGGCGGCTCTGCGCGCCCCGGCGCGGCGCTCGGACTCGGGGCCAGCGCGGCCACCGGCGCGCACAAAGGACAGCGGACACCGGCATTCCGGGGACTGTGCCCAGGGACCGGCCCGAGGACGGCCAGCCGCGCTGCGGCTCCTCCACTCCTGCCCTGCCTGAGCGGCGGGAGCCGGAGCCGGAGCGGGCCCCGTCATATGACAGCGGCGACACAGCAGCCGGCGAGCGCGAGTGCTACCCGCTCCGCTGCGCCACGGCCGCCGGAGCTCGGGGTGGCCAGCGCCGCGCCCCGCTGAGTGGTCGCCAGTCGCCGCCGGCCCGTGTCCCCCGGGCTCGCGGGCTCCGGGGGAGAAGCCGGGGGTAGCCCCCCGCAGGCACCGAGCCTAAAATGGCCACGCTGCTCCGCAAGATCGGGCTCATCCGCCTGCACAACCGGGACACCGAGGACCCCAAGCACCACCACAACCACCGCGGCGGCGGCGGCCAGCAGAGCGCGTCGCTGCGCGGCAAGGGCGGCGCCAAGAGCGGCGGCCACAAGCAGCAGCAGCAGCAGCAGCAGCACCCCGGGGGCGCGGGCGACTCGAGCCCGGGGCCCGGCAAGGGCAAGGGCAAGCGCGCGGCGGAGCTGGCCCCGCGCGAC